>NC_057797.1:261228950-261456382 GCF_018294505.1 Triticum aestivum | reverse complement strand
GGAGGGCCACGCGCAGGCCCGCGGGCCGGTGCGGTGGGATTTGGCGGCGGCGAATGGCGGAGTGCCACGTGGCGGCGGGGAGGCGGATCGGACAATGTCCGTCGGTGGGGGAAACGTCCGGCGGCGCGAGGGGAGGATCTAGGGTTTTTGACGAGGGGGATCCAGAATTTCGGGAGGGGATGCCTTTTTATAGGTAGAAGGAGCTAGGAGAGTCCAAATGAGGTGCGGTTTTCCGCCACGCGATCGTGATCGAACGCTCTAGATGATGGAGAAGGTTTAGGTGGGTTTTGGGCCATATTGGAGGGGTGTTGGGCTGCAACACACACGAGGCCTTTTCGGTCCCTCGGTTAACCGTTGGAGTATCAAACGAAGTCCAAATGATACGAAACTTGACAGGCGGTCTACCGGTAGTAAACCAAGGCCGCTTGGCAAGTCTGGGTCCAATCCGGAAATGTTTAAACCCCACACATGAAAGAAAGGTAGAAATGACCACCGGAGGAGAACGAAGCACCGGAATGCAAAACAGACAACGGGGAAAATGCTCGAATGCATGAGACGAACACGTATGCAAATGCAATGCACATGATGACATGATATGAGATGCATGACAACGACAACAACACACGGAGACAAAAACCCGAACCTGAGAAAATAAAATAACTTAATGCCGAAACGGCAAGAGTTGGAGTACAAATTGGGAAAGTTACATCCGGGGTGTTACAACACTCCACCACTACGAAAGGATCTCATCCCAAGATCTAGGACTGAAAGAACGCCGGGTACTCAGAACGGAGGTGATCCTCGCATTCCCAGGTAGCTTCACGGTCGGAATGGTGTGACCACTTGACTTTGAGAAATTTGATTGACTTGTTGCGAGTCTTGCGTTCAGTCTCTTCAAGAATAGCAACTGGGTGCTCACGATAGGAGAGATCTTCTTGGATCTCAATGTCCTCGAAGTTGACGGTGCGGCCAGGAGTCTTGAAGCACTTTCGGAGCTGAGAGACATGGAACACGTCATGAACATTTGCAAAGTTTGAAGGAAGCTCGAGTTGATAGGCGAGGTCGCCTCTCTTGCTGACAATCTTGAAAGGTCCCACGTATCTGGGGGCAAGCTTCCCTTTGATACCGAAGCGACGATTACCTTTCATAGGAGAGACGCGGAGGTAAACATGATCTCCGATCTCGAAAGCCAAATCACGGTGCTTACTATCATAGTAGCTCTTCTGGCGGGATTGGGCTGCTTTGAGGTTGCCACGAATGACTTTGCACATTTCCTCTGCCTCTGTGATTAAGTCATTACTCAAAAGCTGACGTTCACCGGTTTCAAACCAGTTGACAGGGGTACGGCACTTCCTGCCATACAGAATTTCAAAAGGGGCCTTACCCGAACTTGCTTGAAAACTGTTGTTGTAGGAGAATTCAGCATAAGGAAGACAATCCTCCCACTTCATGCCGAAGGAGATCACACAAGCCCTGAGCATATCTTCAAGAATCTGGTTGACACGCTCGACTTGACCGCTAGTTTGAGGATGGAAAGCTGTGCTGAAGTGGATGTTCGTGCCCATGGCCTTCTGAAAAGAATCCCAAAACTTAGAGGTAAAGATGCTGCCACGGTCTGAAGAGATCACTTGTGGGATACTGTGCAGAGAGACAATCCGAGAGGTATAGAGTTCCGCTAATTGAGCTGCAGTGATCGACTCTTTGATAGGCAGAAAGTGAGCCACTTTGGTGAGTTTGTCGATGACAACGAATATAGCATCATTGCCACGCTTGGACTTTGGAAACCCAGTCACGAAGTCCATTTCAATGTGGTCAAACTTCCATTCTGGAATGGCAAGAGGTTGGAGGAGACCAGCTGGACTTTGGTGTTCTGCCTTCACTCTTCTGTAGACATCACATTCATTCACAAATTGAGCGATATCGCGCTTCATTCGTGTCCACCAATAAGCCTTCTTGAGGTCCTGATACACCTTCGTTCTCCCAGGGTGGATGGAGAGGAGAGAATTGTGAGCCTCGTTCATGATCACTTTAAGGAGGTCACCTTTGGGTACAACAGTACGATCCTCGAAGAAAAGAGTATCCTTGTCATCAAGGCGGTAGCACTTGTATTTGGGTTGACTCTTGGCAATCCCAATCTTCACCTTTTTCACCATAGCATCAAGAAGCTGGGCTTGGCGAATCTGATCTTCCAAGGTAGGAGAGACTTGAAGGTTGGCGAGGAAACCTTGAGGAACAACTTGCAGGTTAAGTTTGTGGAAAGCTTCACAAAGCTCGGGTTGATAAGGCTTGAGAATGAGACTGTTGCAGTAAGCTTTCCTACTCAATGCGTCAGCAATCACATTGGCCTTGCCTGGAGTATACTCAATACTCGGATTATACTCTTGAATCATTTTGACCCATCGAGTTTGCCTGAGGTTGAGATTAGGCTGAGTGAAGATGTACTTGAGACTCTTGTGATCAGTGAAAATGTCCACTTTTCTTCCCAATAGAAGATGTCTCCAAGTCAAAAGAGCATGCACAACTGCCGCCAACTCGAGATCATGAGTGGGGTAGTTCTTCTCATTAGGCTTCAACTGGCGAGAGGTATAAGCAACAACTTTCTTCTCTTGCATCAATACTGCGCCAAGACCTTGGAGAGAGGCATCACAAAAGACCTCGTACGGCTTGGATTCATCAGGAGGAGTCAGAACTGGAGCAGTGATCAATTTCTCTTTCAAAGTGTTGAAAGCAATGTCACACTCCGGAGACCAAACGTACTTGACGTGCTTCTGGAGAAGATTTGAGAGAGGCTTCGCGATCTTAGAAAAAATTTCAACGAATCTTCGGCAGTAGCTTGCGAGACCGAGGAAGCTACGGAGTTGCTTCACGTTCTGAGGAGGTTCCCAATTCACAATTGCAGACCCCTTCTCAGGATTCACGGCAATGCCCTTGGCAGAGATGATGTGACCAAGATAAAGAACCTCATCGAGCCAAAATTCGCACTTGGATAACTTGGCGTAGAACTGATGTTCCCTGAGCTTATCAAGTACCAAACGCAAGTGCTTGGCATGATCTTCCTTGTTCTTCGAGAAGACCAGAATGTCGTCGAGATAGACCAAAACAAAGTCATTGGTGTAGGCGTTGAAGATGAAGTTCATCATGCGAGAGAACGTCGGAGGAGCGTTGACGAGGCCAAAAGACATGACAATGTATTCGTATGAACCATAGCTTGTCCTGAAAGCCGTCTTGGGAATATCTTGCTCACGGATACGAATCTGATGATAACCCATACAGAGATCAAGCTTGGAGAATACTTGGGCACCTTTGAGTTGTTCGAATAGCTCATTGATGTTGGGAAGTGGGTATTTGTTCTTGATGGTCTTCTTCTTCAATGGACGGTAATCAACACAAAGTCGGTCCGTTCCATCCTTCTTCTTCACAAAAAGAACACCACAACCCCACGGAGAAGAACTAGGCCGGATGAGACCCATTTTCTCTTGAATATCGAGTTGCTTCTTCAGCTCCTTCAACTCTTCAGGTCCGAGCTTTTAAGGACGTTTGCACACAGGTTCCGTGCCAGGCTCAAGATCAATAACGAATTCAACTGGCCGGTGCGGAGGCATTCCTGGAAGCTCTTCTGGAAAGACGTCTTGATATTCGCAAACGACTGGAATTTGCGAGATCGCATCCAGTTCACCCTTTTCATTGAGAGAAAACAGACGGATGGTATCATCACGAGAGGCAAAGACAATTACATCCTCAGACGAATGAGTCAATTTAATCTGCCTTGCTGCACAATCAAGCTGAGCCTTGTTCTTAGAAAGCCAATCCATTCCGAGAATAAGATCAATATCCGAGTTACCAAGAACCATTGGGGAAGAAAGGAACTTGTAGTCGCCCAATGTGATAGTAACATCTGGCACCTACAGACTTGCACTCAAATGTTTGCCAGGAGAAACGATATCCATTTGTTTACCCAAATGAGAAGAAACGAACTCATGCTTGGTAAAAAATGGCTTTGACATGAAACAATGCGATGCACCAGTGTCAAAAAGAACTCTTGCGAGAATATCGTTAACAGGAAGGTTACCCATGATCACATCTGACGAGTCCTCTGCCTGAGCTGCATTCATCAAGTTGACCTTGGCATGCTTGGGGTTATGCTTGACCACAGCTGTACTTGCCGATCTCACAGGAGGAGGAGGAGGAAGACGGCTCTGGTTGAAACACTTGTTGGCATAGTGACCCTTCTGTTGGCACTTGTTTCACGTGACCTCTGAAAGCGGACGGTGATACGGAGCACTCGATCTTGGAGCTTGAGATGAAGTCTTGTTCTGAAAGCCAGGGTTGGGTGGGTGGGAAGAACCACTACCACCTTTGCTCTTCTGCTGATACGACTGACGGAACGGAGGAGGAGGAAGCCAATACTTCTGCTGCTTGGCCACTTGAGTAGAGGAAGAAGGAGTAACATCTCTGACTCGCTTCTTGGAAGCATCACACCTCAACTGAGCAGCCTCTTGCTTCAATGCCATGTTGTAGAACTCATCGTACCTCAAGGGCTCAAAGAGAACAAGAGCGAGCTGGATTTCTTCTCTGAGACCACCCCTGAACTGATATATCATGCTCTTCTCATCAGGTACGTCCTGCTTGGCAAAACGGGCGAGCTTCTGAAACAACTTGTTGTAGTCATAGACAGACAAAGAGCCTTGCTGCAGGTTGCGGAATTCCTCACGCTTGCTTTCAACCATGCTCTGGGGAATATGATGAGCTCGGAAATCTTGACGAAATTCATCCCAAGTGATAACACGTCCACCTATGGAGTCCTTGTATTGCTGGAACCATTCTGCAGCTTGATCTTTGAGTTGGAAGGAAGCGAACTTAACAAAGTCCTCAGGCCTGACGTTACTGCACTCGAAATGCTTGCACAGATCCACTAGCCAATCGTCAGCATCGGTTGCCTCAACACAATTGTTGAAAGTCTTTGGCCCGTTAGCAAGGAACTGGTTGAGTGTAGCAAAGTGATTCTGATTGTTGCCTTGATTCCCTTGGTTGCCTTGATTGCGCTCTTGAAGAATTTCCATGATCAACTGTGTGTTTGCATTGGTTGCGGCCATCACAGCTTGCCATGCCTCCGGAGGAGGTGGAGGTGGTGGCGGATCAGGATTCCGAGTCGTGCGCGTTGGAGGAGCTATCCTGAAGAGGTTGACCACCCATTAGCACATTGATAGACAAATATTGAAGCTGAATCCAACGGAATGAAAAATTGCAACATATAGTCTTCACATCCGAACAAAATGAACGAATGCATTCCTCTTGAAATGGTCACATATCCATAAGTTGAGAAGCCACTTAGAATTTAGGTAGAGAAATAAATCAACAAGGTACGGATCAAGAACAAATAATCGGTAAGAAATCCCAATCTCAAACCAATATCCGTGGAAGAAGAACTAGAGCTACAAGAATTCCCACCTATGAAACTCCCGAACCTTTCTGGTTATGCAATCAGGTGTTTGGGATACAGGGGAAGCATAATATCTCACCCAAACTAGCAAATCCTACATCCAGCTGTATCCATCCTTCAACACGTAACCAAGAAACCTTCAGAAACCATCTACCTCAACCTTCGAAAAGCATCTGTTATACAAGTTATGGCGATACTCCCGAACTCCCGCCCCAGTACTGGGTGGCGTCGAGGTTATCTCACCAATGAACTGCATAAAAGAGATTTTCGATGTCGGCGTACTAAACTCAGGTATTCCAGAACTGCAACGATAAAATTATGATGACAACACCTCAGAGATCAACTCCCCGGGACACTTCCACTAAACCCCTGACAGGAGGCACCAAGACAATGTTCTCATCATAAAACCATTGGAACGATTCCAAGATACCCGCGTGATCCTAATTTTTTTTTGTGAAACTTGAGAAGAGAAGAGTCAAAACTCTACGCCAGGATGCCTTACCAGAGCGATGAGGAGACTGGGAAGTAAAAAGAATTCCTAACTCTCTGGTATATAATTCCTAATTGACTCAAAACATTTTCCTAGACACAACTCGGCTGCTAAAAACGATCAAGCAATGGGGCTCCTAAGGTCGGGGAAGGCTCTGATTACCAACTTGTAACACCCTCGATGCGACTATAGCTCCCACGTGTCGAGGCACGACTTAGAGACATAATCGCATTGAAGGCATAAGTCGCAAGTTAGGCAATCTTCACAACATACCATGTAATATAAATAATAAAGGGGAGATAACATAGTTGGCTTACACTCGCCACGTCAATCAAGAACATAAATAACATTACATCACCCAAACACTCATGGCCCGACTACGGCGCCAAAATAAAGAGAACCCAACATGCGACACGGTCCTGATCACCCCCAGCTGGGCACCACTACTGATCATCAGGAAAGGAAACATAGTAACGTTAAGAGTCTTCGTCGAACTCCCACTTGAGCTCAAACGCGTCTCCTGGAGCGAAATCATCAGGCCCTACATCTGGTGTAAAAGTAATCTGTGAGCCACAGGGACTCAGCAATCTCGCACCCTCGCGATCAAGACTATTTAAGCTTATAGGAAAGGAAAGGTAAATATATGTGGAACTGCAACAAGCAACTAGCAAATATGGTGGCTAACTTATTCGCAAAAGAGAGCGAGAAGAGGAGGCAAAGCGCGAGCGAGAAACTAGAGAGCAAACTGCGCAAACATTACTCCAACACCGTGTCCGCTTCTCGGACTCCGCCGAGAAGAGGCCATCACGGTAACACACTCAGTTGATTCATTTTAATTAAGTTAAGGTTTAAGTTATCTACAACCAGACATTAACAAATTCCCATCTGCCCATAACCGCGGTCATGGCTTTCGAAAGTTCAAATCCCTGCAGGGGAGTCCCAACTTAGCCCATGACAAGCTCTCACGGTCAACGAAGGAATAGACCTCCTCCCAAGATGTTCCGATCAGACTCGGTATCTCGGTTACTCAAGACACTTCGACAGGTTAAAACAAGACCAGCAACACCGCACGAATGTGTTGACAAATCCCGATAGGAGCTGCACATATCTCTTTCTCAGGGCACACTCAGATAGGTCAAGCTACGAGTAAAACCATCCCTCGAGTTTCCCCGAGGTGGCCCTGCAGGCTGCCTGGTTCGGACCAACACTCAAAGGAGCACTGGCCCGGGGGGTTTAAATAAGATGACCCTCGGGCTCCGGAAACCCAAAGGAAAAAGAGGCTAGGTGGCAAATGGTAAAACCAAGGTTGGGCATTGCTGGAAAATCTTTAATCAAGGGGTTCCCATTATAACCCAACCGCGTAAGGAACGCAAAATCCGGGAACATAACACCGATATGACGGAAACTAGGGCGGCAAGAGTGGAACAAAACACTAGGCGAGAGGCCGAGCCTTCCACCCTTTACCAAGTATATAGATGAACTAAGATAACATGGCAATATGATGATATCCCAACAAGTAAATAAAGGATCCAACAAGGAACGGCCTCCGATCTTCACCTGCAACTAGCAACGCTATAAGAGGGGCTGAGCAAAGCGGTAACATAGCCAATCAACGGTTCGCTAGGACATGGTGGGTTAGAGGTTTGACATGGCAATTTGGGAGGCTTGAAAGCAAGTGGTAGGCATCGTAGCATTGGCATAGCAAAAGAGCGAGCAATCTCGCATAGCAAAGATAGTAGTGATTTCGAGGGTATGATCATCTTGCCTGCACAGTTGTCAGAGTTGACTGGATCCTCGAAAGCGAACTCAACAGGCTCCTCGTTAGCAAACTCGTCTCCCGGCTCTACCCAAACAATACAAACAAGCAACAAGGACACAATCAACCACGTGCAAGGATCAAACAATATGATGCAATGATGATATCATATGCGGGATGCGATGCGGGATGCAAAATGTAAGTTATGACAGGAAATGCAACAACCTGGCCTCAACTTGGGAATCCAAGTGTGCCATTGGAAATATGAGATGAAATCGCTTGAAAACGATATAAAGAACGCCGGAATCGGAGTTACGGTTTGGAAATGGCAAGCGATTTAAATGACACCGGTCTGCGATTACAGCAAGTGGCCATCTAAATGCAATGAGATGAACATGCTACAGCACCCAAACATGACAACAAAATACATGGCAGGGATGAATACAAGATGCTTAACAAAAGTCTAGCACTGAGCTACGGCCAATTCATCCATTAACAGGTTCAAACAAACATGGCAAAATTGCATATGGTAAACAGATCTCAGACTTAGTGAAATTATCACTTGTCTGGAATTTCAGATCAGGTAGCACTCTTCGGAGCAACAAAACTACATGCTACAGGACCTGAAAATGACAAAGTAAAACATGGCATGGAGCTACTCAAAGAGCTTAACAAAAGTCCCTTAGTGACCTTGAGCCAAAAGGGATCAGAAAATACAATTGCAAGCATGTGAACATAGCAAAAACATAATCAGTTTTCAAACTTTGTGAAAACTGGCACATGCTGAAACATAACTCAAGTAGGCATGTTTACGAGCTCGATGCACTCACCAAGGAGCAAGTCATGACAAGCTAAGCATACATCCAACAAGAATACACAAAATGCAAGCTAGACATGGCAAGAACAATAGCATAGCATGCACGGATCAACTACAACATCATCGGCAAAATTGCAAATAAGTTGACAATCTGCCCAGATTCACAAAGTAACAAAAGTAGAGCTCGATTGACTCAAGCTAGGGTGCTCCATAATTGCAAAAAAAGACAGGGATGGATAGAGCACTACAATATTAACAAAACTTCCTTACTGATCATCCTCAAAAGAGGCACGGATCACTAGGAAACAACATGAACATATGGCCATATGAGATAACAGATCAAGGACTTAGTGGCAATGCTAAGTCCCTGAAAACAGAATTACCAAGTGCACCACTTTGCAAGCTTGTTCTAGTCACCACACACATCACAAAAATACATGGGTTGCACCTCTGGAAAGATGACAAAACCCTTAACAAAACATATGTAGAACATCAGGGCATAGCATGCACACATTAATCATGGCAAAAATGACAAAAACCTAAATGGAGTAGCAGATCTGACAATTATCTAAAGTAGCCCTCTTCTAACAGTATTTCGATCATCAAGATGAACTCAAATGAAAATTATGCAATGGAATGAAATGATGTACTCTTTGAAATGAACATTTTGATATGCTATATGCATGAATCGGAGCTACGGATGCAAAGTTACGAGGCTATAAACATTAGCACTTGGATCTGGAATTTCGGGACTTGGAAGAAAAAAAACACCTCGTGGATCTAGGGTTTACTATTCATGGCACGTGAACCGAGGTGGAATCCGGCGAGGTGGCGGCTGCTCCGGCGAGGGGAGTCGAGGGGGAGGTGAGGGAGAGGCGAGGCCGACCGAGGGGAGGAAGAGGCCGGGGCGGCGACGCGCGCGCCGGCGGGGAGGCGGCGGACGACGGGCGATGGTGCGGCGGCGGGAAGGAGCTAGGAGAGTCCAAATGAGGTGCGGTTTTCGGCCACGCGATCATGATCGAACGCTCTAGATGATGGAGAAGGTTTAGGTGGGTTTTGGGCCAAATTGGAGGGGTGTTGGGCTGCAACACACACGACGCCTTTTCGGTCCCTTGGTTAACCGTTGGAGTATCAAACGAAGTCCAAATGATACGAAATTTGACAGGCGGTCTACCGGTAGTAAACCAAGGTCGATTGGCAAGTTTGGGTCCAATCCGGAAATGTTTAAACCCCACACATGAAAGAAAGGTAGAAATGACCACCGGAGGAGAACGAAGCGCCGGAATGCAAAACGGACAACGGGGAAAATGCTCGAATTCATGAGACGAACACGTATGCAAATGTAATGCACATGATGACATGATATGAGATGCATGACAACAACAACAACACACGGAGACAAAAACCCGAACCCGAGAAAATAAAATAACTTAACACCGAAACGGCAAGAGTTGGAGTACAAATTGGGAAAGTTACATCCGGGGTGTTACACCGGCGTTGTCAGACAGCGCGGCACTGCCCTCACCGACACGCTAGGAGTCGACCGCCCAGTCTACGCCACTCCACTCGAGAACCTATGCGCCGCCCAGGCGGCCGTAGACGAGCTAGACAGATTGGGGGCCAAAGAACTCCCCCACATGACCAGACGCATCCAGCAGCTAATCGATGCGCCCGCACAGCAGCACGAAGCTGGTGCCCGCGCGAAAAGCCCTCCCCCGCATCGAGATCACGGCGCGACGTCTCGGACGCCACCTACGGGTAAAACCCGCGCACGGCACGTGAAAGAGCCGGCTGCCAGCCGAAGCCGAACCCGAATCTCCATCGAGCGAGACGCAGAAGGCCATCCCCGGGCCATGGAGTGGCGGGGCAACCCGCCTCCGCCTCGGCCCCGTGGGGAGAGATATCCCACCCCACCGCCTGTTGCGCATCCGACTCTCAGCGGCCGACTAGGTCGCCGCGAAGGAGTCGGCGAGAACGACGCCCGCCATCGGATCGACCGCCTAGCGCGATCTCTGGCGCTGGAAGAACAGGATGATGTCGGCCCGCCTTGCTTCGGCCCCCGCATCCGCGACGAGCCTTTCCCCAAAGGATTCTCTCTCCCAAGAGACAAGCCCAAGTACAATGGCTTCGTGAAGCCGGAAGATTGGTTGATCGACTACTCCACGGCGGTTAGCGTAGCAAACGGCAACAGGCGCGTTGCCGTGAAGTACATGTCCCTCATGCTGCAAGGCACGGCGCGGACCTGGCTCAACAGCCTCAAGCCATACAGCATCAACAGCTGGCTAGACTTCACAGAAGCCTTCGTCCGCAACTTCACCAGCACCTACAAGCGGGCTCCCAAGCCCAAACAGCTCTCCTTGTGTGTACAAGGCCCCGCCGAGTCCACTCGTGACTACCTCATGCGTTGGGCCGAGCTCCGCAACTCTTGCGAAGGGGTGCACGAGGTGCAAGCCATAGAATACTTCACTGTCGGGTGCCGAGAAGGCACCCTCCTCAAGCACAAGCTCCTCTGCGATGAGCCGACTACCCTCGACGAGCTTCTGGTCATAGCGGACAAGTACGCCACCGCCGACTCCTCAATGAAGACCGAACTCCGGGTAGACGCGTCCGGGAAAGTACTCAACCCGGCGCCCAAGACGCCGGCTGGGGACTCCGGCCGACGCCCACACCAGAACGACCACAAGCGCAAGGGCCCCGTGTCGCCCTCCACCAGTCGGCAGGTGGCCACAGTTGAAGACGAGCAGCCCGAAGGGCGGCCCTCACCCAAGAAGCAGAGGGGCGGCAAGCCGGCTTGGCAACCGGCCTTCTCCTACGAGCAAACTCTCGACGCCCGATGCAAGTTCCACAACGACGCGAAGCCGTCCAACCACACAACCCGGAAGTGCCACTGGCTCACCCGAATCTCCAAAGGCGAAGGGCTCGCGCCGCCTCCGCCTGCCGGTCTGCCGCCTCCGGCTCCGCAGCCGCTGATCGCTCGGCCTGCAGTCGGAGCCGTGCACGATGAGTTCCCCGACGAGCATGCCGCTTATATCATCTTTACTAGCCAGCCCGAAGACCGGCGCAGCAAACGCCGAGAGCACCAGGAAGTCAGCATGGTCGTTGCCAACCCCGCCGAGCACATGCACTGGTCAGAAAAACCTATCAGCTGGAGCCGGGCCGACCACCCAGAGGTGATGCCATCTCCCGGCTCTTATGCGTTGGTTTTGGATGCCACCCTTGCAACGTATAGATGCGCCGCCCGTTTCTCCCGCGTGCTGATAGACGGAGGGAGCAACATCAACATCCTGTACCGTGACACCCTGGAGAAACTGAACGTCAAGACGAAGCAACTCATGCCTACTCGGACTGTGTTCCATGGCATCGTACCTGGCCTGTCCTGCACCCCCATTGGCAAGATCAAGATTGATGTACTCTTTGGGGACAAGGAGCATTTCCGCCGGGAAGCGATCTGGTTTGAAGTGGTGGACCTGGAGAGCCCTTACAATGCATTGCTTGGCCGACCTGCCTTGGCCAGGTTCATGGCAGTTCCCCACTATGCTTACCTCAAGATGAAGATGCCGAGCACCAAAGGCATCATCACCATAACCGGCGATTACAAGAAATCTTCCGAGTGCGCAGCAGCCAGCAACCGGCTAGCCGAGTCCCTTGTGACTGCCGAAGAAAAGAAGATGTTGGACCGAGTCGTGGCCATGGCCGGCAAACAGTCGGCCTTGTCCCCCGATCCCAAGGAGTATGATGCCCAAGGATCTTTCCAGCCGGTCAAGGAGACGAAGAAGATACCTCTTGACCCCGAGCACCCAGAGACGTTTGCCGTCATCGGGGCAAACCTAAACAGCAAATAGGAAGGCGAGCTCGCCGATTTCCTCTGTGAGAATCGAGACATCTTTGCATGGTCCCCCAAGGACATGCCGGGTGTTCCGAAGGAATTCGCCGAGCACAAGCTACACGTCCTAGAAGACGCAAAATCGGTCAAACAACCCCTCCGCCGACTGTCGGAGGAGAAAAGAAGGATTGTAGGAGAAGAGATAGCCCGGCTTCTGGCAGCCGGCTTCATTATGGAAGTTTTCTTTCCAGAGTGGCTCACCAACCCGGTCCTCGTGCTAAAGAAGAACAACAAGTGGCGCATGTGCATAGACTACACGAGCCTCAACAAGGCCTGCCCCAAAGATCCCTTTGCCCTGCCAAGGATTGATCAAGTGATAGACTCCATGGCCGGATGCGAGCTATTGAGTTTCTTGGATGCTTACTCAGGATACCACCAGATAAAGTTAGATCCGGCAGACTGCCTGAAGACCGCCTTCATCACGCCATTCGGTGCCTTCTGCTACCTGACTATGACATCCGGCTTAAGAAATGCCGGTGCCACTTTTCAGCATTGCATGCAGAAGTGCCTCCTCAAGCAGCTCGGCAGAAATGCCCACGTCTACGTAGACGACATTGTGGTGAAGACGGAGAAGCGTGGCACCTTGCTGGAAGACCTCAAGGAAACATTTGAGAACCTGCGCCGGTTCCAAATCAAGCTCAACCCCGAGAAATGCGTGTTCGGAGTGCCAGTCGGCCAGCTCCTAGGCTTCCTGGTCTCCGAACGCGGCATCGAATGCAACCCAGTAAAGATCAAGGCCATTGAGAGAATGGCGATTCCCACCAAACTTCGAGACGTCCAGAAGTTCACCGGATGCTTGGCCTCCCTGAACCGCTTCATCAGCCGGCTCGGAGAGAAAGCTCTCCCCCTCTACCGCCTCATGAAGAAGACCAATCACTTCGAGTGGAATGACCAAGCCGACCAAGCTTTTCACGAGCTAAAGAAGATGCTGGCCACGCCGCCTTTCCTGGTGGCGCCGACTGAGAAAGAGCCCATGCTCCTCTACATTGCTGCAACCAGCCGGGTGGTCAGCACTATCATCGTAGTCCAGCACCCAGAAGAGTGCCGAGCCCAGCCGGTCCAGAGGCTGGTGTACTATTTGAGCGAGGTGCTCTCTACCTCGAAGCAGAACTACCCGCACTACCAGAAAATGTGCTATGGCGTGTACTTCGCCGCCAAGAAGCTGAAGCCCTACTTCCAAGAGCATCCCATCACGGTCGTATGCACCGCCCCGCTGGCCGAGATCATAGGCAGCCGGGATGCATCTAGTCGGGTGGCGAAATGGGCCATCGAGCTGGCCCCTACATGATCTTCTACTAGCCTCGCACCGCCATCAAGTCCCAAGCATTGGCCAACTTCCTCGTCGACTGGGCCGAGACCCAGTACCTGCCGCCAGCCCCCGACTCCACTCATTGGCGCATGCACTTTGACGGGTCCAAGATGCGCACCGGCTTGGGAGTCGGCGTCATCCTCACGTCTCCCAAAAGCGACAAGCTCAGATACACGCTGCAAATTCACTTTGCCACCTCCAACAACGTGGCCGAGTATGAGGCGCTCATACACAGGCTCCGGCTTGCCAAAGAACTCGCCATTCGCCGGATCCTATGTTATGGTGACTCGGACTTGGTGGTCCAGCAATCATCCGGCGACTGGGATGCCAAGGACGCAAATATGGCAAGCTACCGCTTCCTTGTTCAACAGATCAGTGGGTACTTTGAAGGATGCGAGTTCCTCCATGTACCGCGAGCCGACAACGAGCCAGCTGATGCCTTGGCTCGAATAGGCTCCACTCGGCAAGCAATACCAACCGGTGTCTCTCTACAACGCCTCCTCAAGCCGTCTATCAAGCCGTCTCTAGAGTCCGATTCCATCTTCGTGTCGCCCGACCCCGATGTAGCCGGGTCCGGCTCGAAGAACCAAGCGGGTGACCCGGGGACTTCGATAGTCGGCCCGGGGATGTCAGTAGGCGGCTCGGGGACTGCCATAGTTACGCCCGACCCGGGGACTGCCGCACCCGGCTCAGGGACTGCGGTAGTCGGCCCGGAGACTGCACCAACACAACAGGCGGCGGCTGACTCCAGCATTTCACCACCCAGCCCGCCCGCCCTGGTCGCAGTAGCCGTGTTGGCAATAGAAGAAGTCGCAGCTCCATCATGGGCTCAGTCCATCCTCAACTTCCTAATAAACCAAGATCTGCCGGCTGATGAAACAGAGGCAAGACAAGTCCAACGCCGAGCCGGAGCATACACAATCGTCAATAGAGAGCTCGTCAAGCGCAGTGTCACTAGAGTCCTCCAGCGATGCGTCGAGCAAGAGAAGGGCATTGCAATCCTCAAAGACATCCACCAAGGGGAATGCGGCCACCATGCGGCCTCAAGATCACTCGTCGCCAAAGCTTTCCGCCATGGTTTCTTTTGGCCGACTGCTTTGGATGACACCAAGGAGTTAGTTAAACATTGCAAAGGGTGCCAACTCTTCAGCTCCAAGCAACACATGCCGGCTTCGGCACTCAAGACCATTCCCCTCACTTGGCCCTTCGCCGTTTGGGGACTGGACATGGTGGGCCCATTCAAGATGGCGCGCGGCGGCATGACACATCTGCTTGTCGTTGTGGACAAATTCACCAAATG
Organism: Triticum aestivum; assembly: GCF_018294505.1. Classification (NCBI taxonomy): domain Eukaryota; kingdom Viridiplantae; phylum Streptophyta; class Magnoliopsida; order Poales; family Poaceae; genus Triticum; species Triticum aestivum. The sequence continues at coordinate 261,441,387 of NC_057797.1, read as the reverse complement.
GATTGAGGCAAAGCCGATCAAGAAGCTGAATGGGCCGACTGACGTGACATTTATCATAGATATAACAGCTCGGTACGGCGTGCCACACAGCATCATCACCGACAATGGCACAAAATTCGCCAAGGGAGCCTTGGCACGTTTCTGCGCGACGCAGGGCATCCGGTTTGACTTAGCGTCTGTTGCCCACCCGCAGTCAAACGTCCAGGTCGAGCGAGCCAACGGCCTCATCCTTTCCGGCATCAAGCCCCGACTAGTCGTACCACTGGAGCGTTCGGCCGATTGTTGGCTCGATGAGCTGCCGGCCGTCCTCTGGAGTCTGCGCACTACCCCAAACAAGTCAACCGGCTTCACTCCTTTCTTCCTCGTGTATGGTGCCGAGTCGGTCATCCCAACTGACATCGAGTTCGACTCGCCTCGGGTAACCATGTACACGGAGGCGGAGGCCAAGGAAGCACGGGAAGACGGCGTCAACCTGCTGGAAGAAGGCCGGCTGTTAGCCCTCAGCCGGTCCGCCATCTATCAGCAGGGCCTGCGCCACTACCACAGCCGGAAGGTCAAGCCAAGATCCTTCCAAGAGGGCGATCTTGTGCTCCGGCTGATCCAGCGAACAGCCGGCCAGCACAAGCTCTCGGCCCCTTGGGAGGGCCCCTTCGTCATCAGCAGAGCTTTAGGCAACGACTCCTACTACCTGATCGACGCGCAGAAGCCGAAGGCACGCAAGAGAGATGATTCCGGCAAGGAGTCGGAACGACCATGGAACGCCAACCTCCTCCAAAGATTTTACAGTTGAAATGCAGTATGTATCACGCTAACTTTTGTACTAAGTACGAGACAATAGGCCTCTCGAGGAGAGCTCGGGGACTGCCATCTTTTATCTATGAATGAAGAATATCATGCTTATGACCTTGTCATTACATTCACTTTTTTCGTCCGGCACCGGGTTCGGCTAGTCGGCCCGGGGTCTGGCCGCCTGGAGTTATATTAAAAGTCCTACCCACGATCAGACAAGTAGTGTGCCGGCACCCAAGCCTTCTCTTGCCAAAAGTCGCAGTTTGAAGAACCGGCTGTCCGGCTGGCAAGAGTTAAAGGCAGGAAAGGACGCCCACACGAAAGACGGCTAGGGACTAACGGACTAATATAACAAAAGCCGGTTTTTCTCCCACCACCGACCGACTACCAGAGTAGCCGGCCGGCCGGCTTCCATTCACCTCGCTTCAATCTAAGAAAGCTCGAGTACTTGCCTTCCCAAAAGGAGAAGGCGGCAAAGGAAACAACCTAATGATAAAAAGCATACACGAATGGAAACCAAACACGCACACAATCATATTTACACAAAAGACCTTCAAAAGGCCAGCATTCAACATAGTTCGAATACACCCCCAGTGGGTGGAACTGCGCAAGTTTAATAAAAATTGTTCAAAGGGTAACAAGCAGGAAAAGCAAGGACGGCAGATTAAGCCAAGGGAGCGACTGGCGAGTCGGGCAGGTCGGTGGAGACGGCAGTGCCGGCTGGAGGAGTGGCCGGCTGGCGAACCTCGGCATGATCACCGCCTCCCGCAGAGGGCGCGCTAGCACGCACCTCGTTGCTGGAGGCACGGTCAGGCTGAGGCTGGATGGCCGCTTCACCGGCCGGCTCAACGTCTTCACATTCCTCTCCTTCGTCGTCTTCACCTTCATCGCTGGAGGCGATCTCCTCTGACGAGTCCTCACCCGCTGCCGGGTCCAGCCCGAACCACTCCTCCGGCTAGGCAACGCCGTTGTCATTTATTTCAGGAGCGAAGACGCTGATGTCAGTGCACTCGGCGATCGTTGAGGCACGCTGAGCGATAGCCGGCCGCACCTCCTCCATCTCCTCGTCAGCCTGCAGCCGCCAGGTGCGCGGCTGGTCCAGGTTCAGCCCGAGATACCAGGCTCGGACGAACTCCAGCGCCTGCCCAGCTCCAAGCCGGGCCGTCGATGCCTTCCATGCCTCGAAGCGGCCAACCGCAACCTCCAGCCAGTCGGCAGTCCGACTCGGGGTGCGGGGAATCGTCTCGCCTGGCCAGAGGGCGGCCAGCACCTGCGCCCCGCTGGAGGCGGTGGAGCATACGGTGAGCCGGCTGCAGCCGGGCTTGGACTGCCAAAAGTTGCTCCTCAAGCGTTCGGCTCGCGTCCGGCGCGATTTCAGCCCCCGCCTGCCAGCGTGCCTCGCGATGGGCCTCGATGGTTTGGGTGGCGAAGACGAAGTAGCCGGGAAAGTAGTCTGCACAGAGAACAAAAAGCAGCACAAGTCAGAACACAAATCAGGGGGCAAGGGGCAAACAAGGAGTGAGGAAGGCGGCTTACCATCGATCAGATCCTCAATACGACCGAAGCCCTCGCTCAGCGCTTGTTTTGTCTCAGCCCAGCCCGCCGCTTCGGTCTCGAACTCGGCCTTCAGGGCGTCCTTGCTGTCCTGCGCCTTCTTCAGGGCCGCCTTGTGGCTCACCTCTTGGTCGGCCAACTTCTTGGCCAGGCGGTCACGCTCCAGGACCAAGGTGTTGTACTCGGCTTCCTTGGCGCGAAGGGCGGCCTAGGCCCCGCTGAGCTGCCCCCTCAAGTTGGCATTGGCTCCTGCAAGCATGAAGACAAAGGAAAAATCAATAAGGAAGAAGTCGTCAAGGAAGATCCGGCCCGACTGCTCAGCAGTCGGCCCGAATCTCGGGGACTACACCCAGTGGGTGCGCTGACACACCCCCACAGGAGATGAACGAAACAAAGCACGTACTCCGGCTGCTGGTCAGGTCCTTGGTTTTCCGGCCCAGCTCCTGAGATTGGGAGTTGAAGGCAGCCACGTGAAGGTTATGATACTCCTGGAAGATCAGACAAGAGGCGAGGATAAGATAGTTGTCAGGACCTAGTAAGTTCCGAGCCGCCTGCGCAGCAGCCGACTCGGAACTCGGGGACTACACCCAGTGGGTGCGCTGACGCGCCCCCACGGAAGAAATCAAAAGAGCAAAACAACCAAGGCCAGAAGACTCACCCGGATGACGGCCCGCGTCGCAAGGAACTCTTGGGTGTATCGCTGCAGCGAGGCGGCCTGGGCTTGAAGCCGGTTTCGGACCTCCTGGGCCGCCGCGTTCAGCTCGCCCGTCCCCCCGCTGGGAGTCCACTCGGACGTGCTGACGCTGGCCGCCTCCAGGGCCTCCGCCGTCTGGCTAGCGCCCGTAGCTCGGTGCGGCTCCGGCACGGAGGGGCCTCCCCCTGCGTGCCGGCGCAATACCGGATGCACCTCGAGGCCGGCCCCTGCCTCCGGCTCGCCCCCGGCCGGCTGCTCTGGCACCGCAGCTGATTGGCCGCTTTGGCCCGCTCCAGTCGGCGCCGTCTGCGGCGCCCCCTCCACGAAGACCACGTGGTCCTCCCTCCTCTCTATCACCGGAGGGTCTTGGTCGACCTCCTCCGATGGGGGCATGGGGATGTCGGGAGCCACGGCGTGGAGGGGAACGACGAGCAGCGGAGGCTGGTTGTGCGAGGCATCCGCCTCCGTCTCCGCGGTTGCCGCCTCCGCCCAGGCCTTGGCCGCCGCGTCGGCCTGCTCCTTCGCCGCCTAGCGGTCCTTCGCTCCGCCGCCTCCTGCTCCTCCCGCGCCTCCCATTCGTTCCGCTCTGTGGCCTCCCTATGGTCGGCGCGGGGATCCACACGACGGGAGCCTGAGGACCCTCCAGTCGGCCCGACTACGGAGCCGCCAGGACCTCGCTCAAGGGAAAGCGGTGCCCTGTCCGGCGAGCAAAGAAAGGTTTAGAAGAGCTTCAATCGAAAAGGACAACAATATATATATATAAGACGTTTGACGACTTACACCGAGATCGCCTGCGGCTGCTTCACTGCCCTGCGGAAGCGGGTCGCCTTCACGGCCACCTCATCCCGCTTGGTCGCTGCCGTGGAAGCCTTGGATTTCTTCGGCCGGCTGCCGAAGATGGTCGACGCGGCCCGGCGCTTCTGCGCGCCGCCACGGGCAGCCGGCGCGGCAGACGGGCCCGCGCCTTGATGATCAGGCGCCGGCTGGCGGTGTGGGGCGGCTTCGACCTCGTCGTCGTCCGGCCAGTCCTCGAAGCCGGCCCCGAGCCCCGCGCCTCCTGCCTCGTCGCCTTCCCCCATGATGGAATCTTCCATGGCGGCCGCTCCCAGGTCCGGATCATCGGCGTCGTCCACCGTGCGGTCAGGGAGGAGCTGGCGCTCTACCCCTGCCCCGGCCGTCGGCGGAAGAAGAGGGTTCTGCTAAGGGCAAACCAACTGATCAGAGGTCGGCCATCATGAGGCCGTCTACAAAAAGGAAGAAAAGAAGAAAAACTTACGGCAGGCGGAGGGTTGGCACGAGAATACGGCCCCTTGCCGTATCGCCAATCCTCGGCGAGCTTGCAGTTGGAGATGTAGTTCACCATGTAAGACACCTCTACATGAGGCATCTCCCGGTTGCTCAGCCGGCATGGGTCGAAGCGGCCGCTCATCTGGCAAATCATGTGAGGCCAGCCTTGGAACGGAAATACTCGGCGCTCCACGAAGGCGGCCACCAAGTCGGCTCTGGTCAGGCCCTCCGACTGGATCATCACCCGGAGCCGGGAGACGGCTGTGTTCCCGGCCTGAGACAACGACCTGGCCCGGTAGCTCCACGAAGGTTGCCTCCCAGCCGGCGGGCCGGCTATGTAAGCCGGCAGGTTGACGTAGTCGCCTTGCTGAGCGACGCTCTTCACGTAAAAGTAGGACTTCTGCCAGAGATTCACCGATTGGATCAGCGGGATGGGCGGGAACGGATTGTTCTCGCCCGTCCGCCTCATGGCAATGAAGGCTCCGCAGGGGGCGGGCACGCCCGCGACGATAGTGCCGAGCTTGCTCTAGAAGAATTCCCCCAGAGCTCGAGAGTGGGGAGAACCCCAAGAAAGTCCTCGCACAGGGTGACGAAAGCCGACAGCAGCATCACCGTGTTGGGCGTGAGGTGATGCGGCTGGAGGTGGTAGAATTCAAGGAAAGCTCGAAGGAATCCGCTCGCCGGGAGGCCGAAGCCGTGCAGGCAGTGCAAGCGGAAGATCACCCGCTCGCCCTCCTCCAGTGCCGACGAAATCTCCCTCGCCGGCGCCTGACGAACCCGCACGAAGTTCTCGCCCCGCAGGCGCCGCGTCCGGCGGAGGAACTCGACGTGGTCCTCGTGGACGTTGGAGCCATCCCACGAGATCGACAACGCCATGGGAGCGACGCGGCGAGGAGCAAGACGATGCGACGGCGGAGACGCGCATGACCCCGCTGCGGCGGGACCAAAGGAGCCGAGAGGTCCGACGGCGGAGCGGCGCGGCAATGGGTTGCTATGGCGGCGTGAGGACGAAGGAAGGCGAGAAGGGCGGAGCGAGGGAGAGCGTGCGAGCCTCTGCCGCTCCCCCTCCTCCCCCTACTTATAGACCCGCGCGGCGGAGCCGAGGAGGCGCGGTGTGGGGGAACGTGGGATCAACTGCGCCCACTCCCCCACGCCCCGCGATTATTGCGCACTAATGGCGTGATGAAACCGCCGCGGGAAGGCGAGCGGTCCGTTGTGGGCCGCAGAAGATCCTCGCCTGGACCGAGGCCTAGGAGTGGCGGGCCCGGGCCAGCTGCGGCGTCCTATGGAGCGTGTGTGTTGGCAGGTTTTCCCTGCCACGTGGCCCATGGGGTGGCGTGCGGTCAGCTCGCAGGCTGACCCATGTTCCCGCTTACAAGATACGGAGCTTTTCGAAGACGGCGCGCACAAGCAAAGCCGGCTCCTCAGGATAGGAAGCTGACCTAGCTTCTCATCCCTTTGTCAGCCTCGAAGCTCGATCAGCTTCGGGGACTACTGTCGGAGTAAATGACCACGGGTAGCCTAGCCGGCTCCCCCTGGCCCTTCTGAAAAAATTACGAGCCGATCCGGCCCTCAAGAATTCAAGACATGGGGCCGCCTTCCCCTTGCCGGCTGTTTCCCAGGCCGACTATCGGAAGGCGGCCCGACTTTAGCCCTCATGAAGAAAGCCGCGGGAGGGCCGGCTCCGAGAAGCCGGCCACGAGAAGGCCGACTCCAAGAAGCCGGCTCCCACAAAGCGGTCAAGATCGTACCCTCGAAGTCTGCATCCACATAACGGCGATGTGACGGGGCGTGGCTACAGTAAAGCCTGCCACCCCCGAATCCCGTAGCACGCCTCGCACAGTGCGCCATACGGGTGGCCATGACCCGTCCGGCGTGGCACTGTTGCCATGCTGACCCTGATGTCATCCACGATGGGCTACCAGCGCGGCCCACGGGCGGTGGGCCCCTTCGGGCAGAGAGACGCCCAAAGGCAGCCAGGCCTCCCCCAGTCGGCCCGAGATGGGGCCGGCTCCTCGCAGCCGTCTTGCCACCTCCCTCGAAGGAGACGCCCCATTAAGACGATAAGACGCGGTGAGGCTACAGCAATCACCCATCGGACGACGGCCCTGTAGCCAACCCCACCTGGGCGAAGCTCTCGTCACCAGGATTGAGCAACAGTAACCAGCCACCGACAAGGCCCTGGACAGTGGGGCCTGCCTGTCGACCAAGGAGCCGGCAGCCGGCGGGCCCCAGCAGCCGGCGCAGAAGCCGGCGAGTGTAGACACAGACGGCTGGGCCCCACGCCCAGCCGGATTACCATTGTACCCCCGGGGGGTAGGCCTATATGAACCCCCCGGGGCACCCATGCAAAGGATGGATCCCAGCTAGTTCTAGACACCATATAGAGAGGGGAGGAGAGCTAGCCGTGCCCTTCTTCTTCTTCTCACAAAACAACTCAAGGAGCATCGTGTAGCTACTTGTTCATCTAGTGATCATGCGGAGACCCCGCAGAGCAGCAGTAGGGGTGTTATCTCCACCGAGAGCCCCGAAGCTGGGTAAGATTCGCCGGCGTGCATGTCTTCACCTCATCCCACTTCCAGGCACCGGCGACGTCTTACTGGCTCCCACAATGATAAGCCACCCGTTGTCATATGTCGCACCTACCACCCGACAGTTGCGATCCCCTATACTTGTGGGTTATCATCCGTAAGTGTTCTATAAGATGAAATTGTGCATTAGAAAACCCCACCGCTCTTCAAAACTTAGGTGCCTCCATCCCTGGACTCGATCGTTGCTTCTACCAGGATGGTCGCAGTGTCCTCTGGTGAAAAGAGATTTGCGGGGGGGGGGGTCCCTTTATCTATGCCCGGTAGTCTTAGTTCTCCGTCAGCAATAAAAGTGTACGGGCAGGATAGCCTGCTGGGAAAGACTTGTTTATTTTAAAATAAAGAGGCATTCAACCTCTGCATGGAGGTATATAAGGATGGCAATGGACCGGGTTTGGGTCGGGTTGAACAATATCAAATCCATATCCATATTCATGAAGATAGTCTTTGTCCACCCATGAAAAAATCCGCGGGTGAAAAATTGTGTCCATGTCCAAACCCCATGGATATCCATACCCACTAGATATCCATTGGGTCCTCTCAAGATATAAAAATAAGACATAAGACAATGTTAACATGACATCTTCCATTCTTTACCTCGTGGCAAGCTAGACTTCACTAAAAACGTCCACTAACAACCTAACATCATTTAGTACTTTTATAAAAGATGAGAACGGCGAGTCATTTAACGGGAAGATAAAAATAAGGGAAGGGGCGCAGGAGTATGTTAGCGGGGATTGAATGTCAACTAATGAAAGTTACAGTGGGGATTGTGATATTCCTTTTGCATGCTTTACATAACAAAGTTTCAAATTGTAGTGGACATGTGACTATGGGATAGGGATAGCAGATTTTTGCCCAATAATGCATACTACTGGGTCGGGTTTGGGTATATCCATGGGTACGAGATTATCTCCATGCCCTACCCACGAGCAATCGGGTTGGGTTTGGGCACCGCCCCTGGGCACAAAAGCATATCCAAACCCTATCCATTCGGGTCAGATATCCATAGGTATCCATGTCCATGGGTAAAATTGCCATCCTTAGACGTATACATGCATGAGTTTGAACAAGGTTCATCTTTTTCATTAATATTCTGATAATACAAGTACAAACCTTACAGAACACTGACATGGACTCGAAGGATTACATTGTTTGAACTAAAATTTGGCTAGTGCCTACAGGTTTAAGATTAAAAAAAGATAAGTGCCCCGTGATCTCCCTCTTTTCGTTTTCCCTCCACCAGGTATTGCGTTGGGAAAAGGAGAGGACAAAAAGGGCGTCCAAGCAGGGGGCCCATCCCGATCCCGCCATGACCTGCCGGGCACGGCCTGACAAGATCAGGAGTGGCGAGGCTATGAAGGAGGGGCACAGAGAGCAGAGCGGCGGTCCCCTGGTCACCACCTCTAGGACCAGTAAGAAGCCCCGTCTTGGGCGCTGATGGATTCATCCACCAAAGCTTAGCCTGAAGACTACTGGAGGGGAGGCGAAGGCGGCAAGAGAACATCCCTCCCGGGCTATCACCAAAAGAGACTAGTGATGATGGTGCCGGGGAGGGAGGGGAAGAGCGGAAAGACGAGGCAGCAGGCCGCCGGTCGGAGGCTAAGGCATTCACGCCATCGTACTCTGACCTGACCCCCTGCCTTCTCCGTCTTCCTTCATTTTCTCTCCATCACCGGTACTCCCGAGAAGCTCCAAGACTCCAGCCCGGCAACTTCCTCGGAGAGACGGCAAGAGTCAAGGATGGCCAGGGGGCTAGGTGCGCATCGCTCCCCTCCTCGGCGGGAAGGAAGGCGCGCCTCTCATCAGCATCATCCCCAAGGCCCCCAGAAGGGACAATGCTAGGATTACCAATGATCCCCAGCCCTGTCTCTCGGGCGAGCATCAAAGATGACAAGGGCTCGGTCGCCGGGACAACAAGTAGCAGCAGAACGGGGCTGAACGCCACGCTACACGATGGGCAACCAACCACGGCAAAAGGAGCAAGCATTTTCCCCCAATGGGAAAGCTTGATATGTCCCATGCCACGGGCGGTTTGTCCACCGCATCTTCTCCAGGCTTGGTCCAGGCTCACTCCCCAAGCATCAGCATAAGCATTCAATGTCACCAACCTCAAACTGGAGCCTGGGCCTGGCCCCAGGCTCTTCTCTTCGACATAACCAGCAGGAAGCAGAAGACAGAGGAGAAGATGTAAAATAATGGATGACTCCGCCCTCCCTTCGCCCCTCCTTTTATAGGCGAGTCGAGGAGGGGAGCCGCTCCCTCAACAAGCAACCAACGCCCTCCTCCACCAATCCGTGAAGGCCGGGCCCCCGTCTTGATGCTCTCCTGCACCACACGCCTCCATTACCTACCTCGCGCGATGCATGCCACATACGTGGCTGAGGATAAGGGCATGGTGGGAAGAGTAAATTGGCAGTTTCCACCCAGTGCGTTGAAATCATTCATGGGCCCTTGCAAGAGTGGCCCCACCACGATTGGCATTACATGACGCGCGGGACAAACGGAAACTGGCCTGGTCTCAAGATTAATGAAGAAGCAAAGAATACCCCAGGATGCCAGCCTCCTCTACACCCCTACCTATGCACTTATTAGGACCTACTCCAACGATGCTCAGCAGCGCGTTCGAGGCAGGCCCGGGGGCTTCTGTCGGTGCAACAAACCCTGGGTCCATTGCCCTGACTGTGCACAGGCACGGGAGCAAGGTTACAGCACCAAGGATAGGCCAAAGTACAAGAAATCAAGATTCTCGGAAGGCTAATATGCAGATGAAGAGGATCAAGGCCAAGCCAGAGACGTAAGAAACCACCAGGAGAAAAGCCTCCCTTGCCGGGCAGGCGAGCCCGGCAAGGACGAGGTCACCATGATGCACGTCGTCTATCAATATGGTGTCAACCAGCAAAGTGACTAAGTGGCAGCCATTTGCCACATGGCGGCCCCTTTCTATAGAAGATACCTACAAATGACACCCGTCCTACGACATGTCAAGGAGTAGGTGCGAAGCTGGCAAGATAGCCCGGCAAGTATTGTCGGGCAAGCGACCATGTGACGTTGAGCGGCGCATTTAATGTGCTCTGTCATCCTGCGGAGTTAGGTATGGTAGCACTATTTTTATCTTATCAGTGCATAATGACTAATTTGCCACTATGGTGACCCCTTAGCCTATAAAAGGAGGCCCATGGCAACCTTAGAAAGGGTTGGACCCTGGATTAGTGAATCCAGGCCCTCATATTTCATACGCTCGTAGCCATTTTGCCCCAAGGTAACCCTGTTGGGAAAACGCACTATGACCACTACCATTTTCATGCCGTCAATCCACCAAACCAGGAGTAGGGTTTTATGCCTCACGGCGGCCCGAACCAGGGTAAAATTGCTTGTGTGATCTCTGTCGTGCTGCCCCACTCTCTTCTGCTCTTTGTGCAACGTGACATCCCTTCTGCTGAACCAGCAAGGGACCCTTGGTCCCATAGGTCACCGTGGTTTCCCACGATATCTGTTGAATCTCTGCAAGTACTAGTCGGATTTGGGCTCCGCGGACCCAAGAAAGATTCGAACTCTGGGGTGCGTGTGAAGAACTCAATCTCCCTAGTCTGCCAACTTGTCGATCAAATGGCCTAGTGATAACCCACAAGTATAGGGGATCGCAACAGTTTTTGTGGGTAGAGTATTCAACCCAAATTTATTGATTCAGCACAAGGGGAGCCAAAGAATATTCTCAAGTATTAGCAGCTGAGTTGTTAATTCAACCACACCTGGAAACTTAATATCTGCAACAAAGTATTTAGTAGCAAAGTAATTAGATAGTAGTGGTAACGGTAGCAAAAGGCAACGGTAGCAAAAGTAATGTTTTTGGTATTTTGTAGTGATGATAGCAACAACAACGGAAAAGTAAATAAGTGAAGAACAATATATGGAAAGCTCGTAGGCAATGGATCAGAGATGGAGAATTATGCCGGATGCGGTTCATCATGAAACAATCATAACCTAGGGTGACACAGAAATAGATACAATTCATCAATGTAATATAGGCATGTATTCCGAATATAGTCATACGTGATTATGGAAAAGAACTTGCATGAAATCTTTTATCCTACTGATAACCCACAAGTATAGGGGATCGCAACAGTTTTTGATAAGTAAGAATGTCGAACCCAATGAGGAGCTAAAGGTAGAACAAATATTCCCTCAAGTTCTATCGACCACCGATACCACTCTACGCATGCTTGATGTTCTCTTTACCTAGAACAAGTATGAAACTAGAAGTACTTTGTAGGTGTTTTTGGATAGGTTTGCAAGATAATAAAGATTATGTAAATAAAAAGTAGGGGCTATTATAAGTAAAGAAGCAATAAAGTAAATATAGCGAGTGTGGAAAAGTGGTGGTAGGAGTTGTGAAATTGCCCCTAAGCAGTTGACTGCTTTACTAGACCGATAGCAAGTATTATGTGGGAGAGGCTACTGCTAGCATGTCATCCCTGACTTGGAATTCTATGCACTTATGATTGGAACTATTAGCAAGCATCTGCAACTACTAACGTTCATTAAGGTAAAACCCAGCCATATTAAGATATATTGGTCCCCCTTCAATCCCGTATGCATCAATTTCTATGCTAGGTTGAAGCTTCTGTCACTCTTGCCCTCCAATACATAGTCCTATCAACATACAACTAACCCTATGGTGTGATCCACGCGCGCAATCATATGATGGGCACCAAAGGACAGCAACATAACCACAGGCAAATTAAATCAATCATAGCAATTCATCAACTACCAATATGACAACGAAAATCTACTGAGACATCATAGGATGGCAACACATCATTGGATAATAATATGAAGCATAAAGCACCATGTTCAAGTAGAGGGTAGAGCGGGTTGCGGGAGAGTGGACCGCTGTAGATAGAGGGGGGAAGGTGATGGAGACGTTGGTGAAGATGGCGGAGGTGTTGGTGTAGATCGCGGTGATGATGATGATGGCCACGGCAGCGTTACGGCGCCACCGGAAGAGAAGGGGAGAGGGGGGCCCTTCGTCTTCTTCTTCCTTAACCTACTCCCTAGATGGGAGAAGGGTTTCCCCTCTGGTCCTTCGCCGCCATGGCATGGGAGGGGCGAGAGCCCCTCCGAGATTGGATCTGTCTCTCTGTCTCTCTCTGTTTTTGTGTTCTGTTCTGCTGCCCTTTCACCGTTTCTTTTATATCCGGAGATCCGTAACTCCGATTGGGTTGAAACCTTCGCCCAGATTTTTTTTCCAAAAATTAGCTTTCTTGCGGACAAAGTAGAGCATCAACCGCCTTACGAGGGACCCACGAGGGTGGGGAGGGTGCCTGCCTGTAGTGGCTGTGGGCCCCACCCTCGTGGCCACCTCGGGCACCGTCTCACGTTGATTTTCTTCCCAAAAATCACAAATATTCCAAAATAATTCTCCGTCTGTTTTTATCCCGTCTGGATTCTGTTTGATATGGATATTATGCAAAACCAAAAACATGCAAGAGACAGGAACTGGCACTGGGCACTGGATCAATATATTAGTCCCAAAAATAGTATAAAAGGTCGCCAAAAAGTATATGGAAGTTGTAGAATACTGGCACGGAACAATCAAAAATTTATAGATACGACGGAGACGTATCAGCATCACCAGGCTTAATTCCTGCTCGTCCTCGAGTAGGTAAATGAAAAAAAATTATTTGATGTGAAATGCTACCTAGCATAGTCTTGATCACATATCTAATCATGGCATGAATATTAAGACACGTGTGATTCAAAGCAATAGTCTATATGTTGACATAAAAACAATAATACTTCAATCCTACTAATAAAGCAATCATGTCTTTTCAAAATAACACGGCCAAAGAAAGCTATCCCTACAAAATCATATAGTCTGGCTATGCTCCATCTTCACCACACAAAATATTCACATCATGCACAACCCCGATGACAAGCCGAGCAATTGGTTCATACTTTTTAATGCGCTTTAGCATTTTCAACCCTCACATAATACATGAGTGTGAGCCATAGACATAGCACTATAGGTGGAATAGAATGGTGGTTGTGGAGAAGACAAAAAGGAGAAGATAGTCTCACATCAACTAGGCGTATCAACGGGCTATGGAGATGCCCATCAATAGATATCAATGTGAGTGAGTAGGGATTGCCATGCAACGGATGCACTAGAGCTATAAGTATATGAAAGCTCAAACTGAAACTAAGTGGGTGTGCATCCAACTTGCTTTCTCATGAAGACCTAGGGCATTTGAGGAAGCCCGTCGTTGGAATATACAAGCCAAGTTCTATAATGAAAATTCCCACTAGTATATGAAAGTGATAACTCAAGAGACTCTCTATATGAAGAACATGGTGCTACTTTGAAGCACAAGTGTGGTAAAAGGATAGTAACATTGCCCCCTTTTCTTTTCTTTTTTTCTTTTTTTGTGTGTGTGGGCTTCTTTGGCCCCCTTTTTTATTTAGGCTTCTTTGGCCTGTCCTTTTTTTGGGGGTGGGGGCAATGCTCTAAGAATGATGATCATGACACTTTTATTTAATTACAACTCAATATTACAACTCGATACTAGAACAAAGATATGACTCTATATGAATGCCTCCGGCGGTGTACCGGGATGTGCAATGGTCTAGCTTAGCAATGACATCAAAAAAATGGACAAGCCATGAAAAAATCATGCTAGCTATCTTACGATAATGCAAAGCAATATGACAATGAATGCTCAAGTCATGTATATGATGATGATGGTAGTTGCATGGCAATATATCTCAGAATGGCTATGGAAATGCCATGATAGGTAGGTATGGTGGTTGTTTTGAGGAAGGTATATGGTGGGTTTATGGTACCAGCGAAAGTTGCGCGATACTAGAGAGGCTAGCAATGATGGAAGGGTGAGAGTGCGTATAATCCATGGACTCAACATTAATCATAAAGAACTCACATACTTATTGCAAAAGTTTATTAGCCCTCGAAACAAAGTACTACTACGCATGCCCCTAGGGGGATAGATTGGTAGGAAAAGACCATCGCTTGTCCCCGACCGCCACTCATAAGGAAGACAATCAATAAATACCTCATGCTCCGACTTCGTTACATAATGGTTCACCATACGTGCATGCTACGGGAATCACAAAGCTCAACACAAGTATTTCTACTAATCCACAACTACCCACTATCATGACTCTAATATCACCATCTTTATATCCTAAAACTATTGCAAGGAATCAAACACATCCTATTCAGTGATCTACAAGTTTTATGTAGGATTTTATGACTAACCATGTGAATGACCAGTTCCTGTCATCTCTCTATATGGATATAAGTGAAGCAAGAGAGTTTAGTTCTTTGTACAAAAGATATGCCCACGCTCTAACAATTATAAGTGAAGCAAAAGAGCATTCTACAAATGGCGGATGTCTAAGTGAAGAGAAACAGGCAATCCAAACTTCAAATGATATAAGTGAAGCACATGAAGCATTCTATAAAGCCATACTCAAAAGATACAAGTGAAGTGTAAAGAGAATTCTATAAATAAATCAAGGTCTATCTCATACCAGCATGGTGCATAAAAGAAAAATGAAAACTAAATGCAAAAGACGCTCCAAGATTGCACATATCGCATGAACGAAACGAATCCGAAAACATACCGACACTTGTTGAAGAAAGAGGGGATGCCTTTCGGGGCATCCCCATCTTAGACGCTTGAGTCTCCTTGAATATTTACTTGGGGTGCCTTGGACATCCCCAAGCTTGAGCTCTTGCCTCTCTTCCTTCTTCTCACATCGAGACCTTCTCGATCATCGAACACTTCATCCATACAAAACTTCAACAGAAAACTCGGTAAGATCCGTTAGTATAATAAAGAAAATCACTACTCTAAGTACTGTTGCAAACCAATTCATATTTTGTTTTTGCATTGTGTCTACTGTAATATAACTTTATTCATGGCTTAATCCACAGATATGAATTGATAGTTTCATCAAAACAAGCAAACTATGCATCAAAAACAGAATCTGTCTAAAACAGAACAGTCTGTAGCAATCTGAACATTCACCATACTTATGTTACTTGAAAAATTCTACCAAAATTAGTAAAAATAAAAAATTTGTATAGAAATACAATGCAAGAAGAATCAGAACCATTTGACGTTTCAGTAAATAATGTAAAATCACGCACTATAGCCAAAGTGTCTGTCATGCACCGTACAAACCATCAAGCAAATGTAAACATCCTAAAGGCAAACCTTGGCACATTATTTTTATAATACAATGGAATTGTACTAGGGGATAATTATTTTTATTGAAAAGTTTCTGTAATCAAGATTCACAAAGTTTCCGTGAGCATGAACAAAGTTCAAGGAGCTCTCCCACTTCAACAATGCTTGTCTTTCTCACTTTCACTTTCCTTTTTGAAAAAGTTTTGGGTTCCCCTCTTTATTTTTGTTGTTTTAAAACTATATAAAAGAACTCAATAGAAATAAATGACTCTCTAAAACTTCCGGGTTGTCTCCCTGGCAGCGCTTTCTTTAAAGCCATTAAGCTAGGCATATAGTGCTCAAGTAATGAATCCACCCGGATCCCAAGGTATATCAAAGCCAATTTTAATTAGCAATGATTTATAATTTAGTAGTGAGCACAAGGTAACATATATCATGTAATGACGAAGTCTAACTCTCTTCCTATGCATCGGCATGTCATAAAAGAACAATTCATGCACACATAGTAAAGGCCAATGCATAGTATAAACAGTTTCTTGCAATTTTGTTGTATTGGAAACATAGAGAGGTGGAGATATAGTTCCTCTCTCATAATAATTGCAAGTAGGAGCAGCAAGCACATGCATATTATATTCATCAAAATCATCATGTGTAACGGTAAAAGGCAACCCATCAATATAATCCTTAATAAGTGCAAACTTCTCCGATATAGTGTAGTCGGGAGAATTCAAAAAGATAGTAGGACTATCATGCATGGGTGCAATAGCAACATTTCATGTTTAACATAAGGAACTATAGAAAGTTCATCTGCATAAGCATAATTCATATTGGCATCTTGGCCACAAGCATAGCAAGCATCATCAAAATGGGATATTTCAAAAGAATCAACGGGATCATAGCAATTATCATAGTATTCATCCTTCGGTAAGAATGAAGGGGAATTAAACAATGTATGAGTTGAAGAGTTACTCTCATTAGAAGGTGGGCACGGGTGATCAATCCGCTCTTCCTCCTTTTGTTCTTCGCTCTCTTCCTCATCTTTTTCATCCAATGAGCTCACAGTTTCATCAACTTCTTCTTCCATAGATTCCTGCAAAATATTAATCTCTTCTTGGACCATGGAGACTTTATCAATAAGCGCATTATTAGAGGAATTATATTCATAATTATCATAGCAATATTTTAGAATAGCTAAATTTTCAGGCCTGTAAACATCATCATCAAAAGCTTCATACTTTTCAAAGAAAGATTCAATTTCATAAGCACCTTTAAAAGCAACAAATTATTATATTTGTTCCACATCATAGTAATCATATATACCATTAGCATAAGAAGCTAAGTTTCATTATCATTAAATTCACATGAAAAAGGGAAGGTGTGGAGCCTTCACCTTAGAGCAACAAGTATAATCATATCTCAAGCATACTTGCCTAGCATACCAATTTAATATATGAATTTGATCCCATAATAGTTTCCCTTTTTGTGTCAAGTGGTAATCCCTAAAGTATTCACGTTGATCCAGCGTTACTCCCATTACATAATAGAATGGGGTTTTCTCAGGATTATTAAAGTAGTACATAATATCTTTCACATAACCAGCATCTAGGGTTTTAGGAGGTTCCCCATCTCCATGAGCAGAAAGTACACCTAATTTTTTTGGTATTTCGTGTTCCATATCCATACCTAAAGATAAGGAACAACTAAGAAAAGCAAATAAAAATTACTTAGTGATAAAGCAAACAAGCACCCACAAGAATATTCACCCCACGCTATTGCTCCCCGGCAACAGCGCCAAAAAAGGTCTTGATAACCCACAAGTATAGGGGATTGCAATAGTTTTAGATAAGTAAGAGTGTCGAACCCAACGAGGAGCTAAAGGCAGAACAAATATTCCCTCAACTTCTATCAACCATCGATACAAGTCTACGCACGCTTGATGTTCGCTTTACCTAGAACAAGTATGAAACTAGAAGTACTTTGTAGGTGTTTTTGGATAGGTTTGCAAGATAATAAATATTACATAAATAAAAAGTAGGGGCTGTTGTAAGTAAAGAAGCAATAAAGTAAATATAGCGAGTGTGGAAAAGTGGTGGTAGGAGTTGTAAAATTGCCCCTAAGCAATTGACTACTTTACTAGACCGATAGCAAGTATTATGTGGGAGAGGCCACTGCTAGCATGTCATCCCTGACTTGGAATTCTATGCACTTATGATGTGAACTATTAGCAAGCATCCGCAACTACTAACGTTCATTAAGGTAAAACCCAACCATAGCATTAAGATATATTGGTCCCCCTTCAATCCCATATGCATCAATTTCTATGCTAGGTTGAAGCTTCTGTCACTCTTGCCCTCCAATACATAGTCCTATCAGCATACAACTAACCCTATGGTGTGATCCATGCGCGCAATCATATGATGGGTAACAAAGGACATCAACATAACCACAGGCAAATTAAATCAATCATAGCAATTCATCAACTACCAATATGACAACGAAAATCTACTAAGACATCATAGGATGGCAACACATCATTGGATCATAATATGAAGCATAAAGCATCATGTTCAAGTAGAGGGTAGAGCGGGTTGCGGGAGAGTGGACCGCTGTAGATAGAGGGGGGAAGGTGATGGAGATGTTGGTGAAGATGGTGGAGGTGTTGGTGTAGATCGCGGTGATGATGATGATGGCCACGACAGCATTACGGCGGCACCGGAAGAGAAGGGGAGAGGGGGCCCCTTCGTCTTCTTCTTCGACCTCCTCCCTAGATGGGAGAAGGGTTTCCCCTCTGGTCATTCGCCTCCATGGCATGGGAGGGGCGAGAGCCCCTCCGAGATTGGATCTGTCTCTCTGACTCTCTCTATTTCTGTGTTCTGTTCTGCTGCCCTTTCACCGTTTCTTTTATATCCGGAGATCCGTAACTCCGATTGGGTTGAAACCTTTGCCCAGATTTTTTTTTCCAAAAATTAGCTTTCTTGCGGACAAAGTAGAGCATCAACCGCCTTACGAGGGGCCCACGAGGGTGGGGGGCGCCAACATGTAGTGGTCGTGGGCCCCACCCTCGTGGCCACCTCGGGCACCGTCTCGCGTTGATTTTCTTCCCAAAAATCACAAATATTCCAAAATAATTCTCCGTCTGTTTTTATCCCATTTGGATTCTGTTTGATATGGATATTCTGCGAAACCAAAAACATGCAACAGACAGGAACTGGGCACTGGATCAATATGTTAGTCCCAAAAATAGTATAAAAAGTTGCCAAAAAGTATACGGAAGTTGTAGAATATTGGCATGGAACAATCAAAAATTATAGATACGATGGAGATGTATCAACATCCCCAAGCTTAATTCCTGCTCGTCCTCGAGTAGGTAAATGATAAAAAAGATAATTTCTGATGTGGAATGCTACCTACCATAGTCTTGATCACATATCTAATCATGGCATGAATATTAAGACACGAGTGATTCAAAGCAATAGTCTATAATTTGACATAAAAACAATAATACTTCAATCCTACTAATAAAGCAATCATGTCTTTTCAAAATAACAAGGCCAAAGAAAGCTATCCCTACAAAATCATATAGTCTGGCTATACTCCATCTTCACCACACAAAATATTCACATCTTGCACAACCCCGATGACAAGCCGAGCAATTGGTTCATACTTTTTAACGCGCTTCAGCATTTTCAACCCTCACACAATACATGAGCATGAGCCATGGACATAGCACTATAGGTGGAATAGAATGGTGGTTGTGGAGAAGACAAAAAGGAGAAGATAGTCTCACATCAACTAGGCATACCAAAGGGCTATGGAGATGCCCATCAATAGATATCAATGTGAGTGAGTAGGGATTGCCATGCAACGGATGCACTAGAGCTATAAGTATATGAAAGCTCAAACTGAAACTAAGTGGGTGTGAATCCAACTTGCTTGCTCATGAAGACCTAGGGCATTTGAGGAAGCCCATCGTTGGAATATACAAGCCAAGTTCTATAATGAAAATTCCCACTAGTATATGAAAGTGATAACTCAAGAGACTCTCTATATGAAGAACATGGTGCTACTTTGAAGCACAAGTGTGGTAAAAGGATAGTAACACTGCCCCCTTTTTTCTTTTTTTTCTTTTTTTTTGTGTGTGTGGGCTTCTTTGGCCCCCTTTTTTTATTTAGGCTTCTTTGGCCTCTCCTTTTGTGGGGGGGGGCAATGCTCTAAGAATGACGATCATCACACTTTTATTTACTTACAACTCAATATTACAACTCGATACTAGAACAAAGATATGACTCTATATGAATGCCTCCGGCGGTGTACCGGGATGTGCAATGATCTAGCGTAGCAATGACATAAAAAAATGGACAAGCCATGAAAACGTCATGCTAGCTATCTTACGATCATGCAAAGCAATATGACAATGAATGCTCAAGTCATGTATATGATGATGATGGAAGTTGCATGGCAATATATCTCGGAATGGCTATGGAAATGCCATGATATGTAGGTATGGTGGCTGTTTTGAGGAAGGTATATGGTGGGTTTGTGGTACCGGCGAAAGTTGCGCGATAATAGAGAGGCTAGCAATGATGGAAGGGTGAGAGTGTGTATAATCCATGGACTCAACATTATTCATAAAGAACTCACATACTTATTGCAAAAGTATATTAGCCCTCGAAGCAAAGTACTACTATGCATGCACCTAGGGGGATAGATTGGTAGGAAAAGACCATCGCTCATCCCCGACCGCCACTCATAAGGAAGACAATCAATAAATACCTCATGCTCCAACTTCGTTACATAACGGTTCACCATACGTGCATGCTACGGGAATCACAAACCTCAACACAAGTATTTCTACTAATCCACAACTAACCACTAGCATGACTCTAATATCACCATCTTTATATTGCAAAACTATTGCAAGGAATCAAACACATCCTATTCAGTGATCTACAAGTTTTATGTTGGATTTTATGACTAACCATGTGAATGACCAGTTCCTGTCATCTCTCTAAATGGATATAAGTGAAGAAAGAGAGTTTAGTTCTTTCTACAAAAGATATGCCCACTCTCTAACAATTATAAGTGCAGCAAAAGAGCATTCTACAAATGGCGGTTGTCTAAGTGAAGAGAAACATGCAATACAAACTTCAAATGATATAAGTGAAGTTCATGAAGCATTCTATAAAGCCATACTCAAAAGATACAAGTGAAGTGCAAAGAGCATTCTATAAATAAACCAAGGACTCACTACTAGGAAAAGGCCTGCTAGTGGCGCACCTGTCTTGCCTACTAATGGCGTACTATAGGTGCGCCACTACTAGCACGCCGTTAGTATTTTTTACTAATGGCGCACCTATGGTGCGCCATTAGTATCTGGTATACTAATGGCGCACCATGCAGTGCGCCATTAGTATAGCCCACGGTGCGCCATTAGTGTGCCTCCCAGGGGGCCGTATTTACCCATGTGCTTTGGCATACTAATTGCGCACTTGTGGATGATGCGCCGTTAGTGTGCTCTGGCTTAGTAATGGCGCACTATGTGGTGGTGTGCCACTAGTATGAATATTAGGGTTTTTTTTCTTTTCTGATATTTTCACAGGTTACAAAATATATTATTGGACAAAATATAGCTAGCTCCACACAGCAACAGCAGATTCATCAAATACAATAGAATATTAGTCTCCGAATACAATTCATCATATTAGTCTCCGAATTTAAAATACTGAACAAAGTTAGAACATTACAAGTCTCGAAACCGTGAGTAGTGAGTTTGTCTTCACATTACAAGTCGATATCGATCATCTAAACTACCATCACATAGAAGAGAGCTGCGGTCATCACGATGAGCATAATCGCGATGAAACTGGTCTTCATCCGGTTCCTCCAACGCTCCCTCCTCTCTCCCGCTAGATAGCGCGCGTATCTAACTTCCGCCTCCGCCCTAGTGGTGTACCCTTTGTAACTGTTACCGCTGAAATGGTGAAACTGTCTTCGACACTCCTCCCAGTCGTCGTAGACTCCGGGAACCTTACCCTTGTACACGACATATGACGGCATCTCTATGCACTAGCCAAACAAACCGTTAGTAGCAATTCACAGACAATACATAAGCAATATATAAGTATGCAACAAAAGGATCGGAAGAGAAAAGAAACACATTAATAGCATCGATTACATCTAAGTTGAATGACTGTCCAAACCAAAGAGACATACAAGTTCATTAAAGTTTAATTACAACATGAGCCAATCGATGTTTCAGAACTACACATAGCATCACTACTTTCGACTCGACTCAAGGGACCGGAGCGTGGATGAAGCCGCCGTCTCTCGTGATGGTCATGAAATCGCGGGCGTTGTCAACCTGCATTTGTAGCGTTGTGTCTATCTCACTGTTGGACGGTTGATTTCTGAGCTTGAACTGCCCCGAGGTACGAAGGACATCTTGATGGATGATTTCTGCAAACTCCGACTGGATGCGAAAGAATTCTTGTCTGATGTCCGCGTCCTGGATTGCCGACAAGCTCGCGGCCCAATATTTGAGATTATTTGCTAGCAGAAGGTGATTATGGTCCCGTATGATCGCCCGCATGTGATGGAGGGCGTAGTAGGCATCCTTCTGACCGCCAGGCGGCTGCTTGACGCGGCAGAACATCGTATTGTGGGTGAATACATGATTTCCATACTTACGAACTGGCCTGGTGAAGGTGCCTCTAGATTTGGCGTAGCCGGGGAGAACATCATCAAGAACTTTCTTGATATTTGTGTAGTCTTTCTTCAACTGACGGTCCGAGTCTAAATACATGGCCATGGAATATTTCGGGATTAAGAGGATGAGTGTGCAATGTGTGTCACTTCACAAAACACGGAATGTTAGAAAAAACGATCGAAATCTAAGAAATCATATGTTACGGGGCGGTTGAGGGGATGACTTACTCGGGAAAGTAAGGCACGATGAAGTTATCCTTATCTGGGTTTGCCAGAATGACGCCTTCGAGGTAAGAACTCGCCACTTGCCGGTCCCCACCGCTGCCCAAGATCTTGGCACGCATGTAGAAGGGGTCGACTATCACGATGTCTGGGGTCTTGTCTCTAATGATCCGCATCTCCATACTCAGTGAAAATAGCCGAACGAAGGTGTAGTGCAGCGGATGAAGGTTAAACATAACGAAGATGTCATCAAACTACAGGACGATCGTACCCCCGATGGAGTTACCCACAAAGCCCTTGACCTCTGGCACCTTGGTGACGAAAACCGGGTATGCCACGTCATTCTCTCTGAGATGCCGCTTCTACAAAGAAAGAACACTGTCATGTAGACTCCACATAGCACCGGTTGCAGCATTGATCATATTAGTCGGTAGCATCGGCCTACCCGCCACATGCACCCTCCTCGAGATATCCTTAGGTGAAGGTGGCCCGTCCTGAGCATGGATCGTACTCGGTCCCGGCTGGCTTGCACCCTTGTTACTCTTTCTTTTTCACCCCTTCTTCTTCTGCTGTAATGGGACCGAGTTCTGCTCACAGACCGCCTTCTTGAGTGTGTTGGGGCTGATACTATTTCCCACCTCGGCTATCTGAGGCTCGGTGAAGTCGGTAGCTGGAGGCGTCTCCTGAGAACTAAACGCCAGACGATGCCTGTTGCAATTGGGTTTCTCCGCGGTACCAGCTAGATTGCGATCGTCTTTTGTAGGGTTGGGTTCTTGAGAAGGAGGCCCCAAGAATTCCTCATCGTACCCATGTTTGGCAAAGTACTTACCGACGTTGGTAAATGTAGCGTCGTCATTGTCATTGTCGTCCGGATCCTATGCCATATGCATGTTCGGATCCTGTGCCATAGGGATGTCCGGCATGTCCGGTAGCGTTGCGGCAGTCTTGCCATGGCTTGGCACCGGCACGACTGGCGGTGTTGTCTTTGGGGTGGTGTCCCCCGCCCCCAAATGAATCTGGCTCTTCGGCCAAAGTAGGGGCCAGCTTAGGCAGGCGCTGATGGTCATCAGATCGTCTTCGTCGGCCCCGGCGGGTCGAATTGGAGGTAACAACTCGTCGCAGCCTGGCAGCACCTGAACCAGTTGAACACTATACACGATGGGTGGCATCGGATTACTGTGGAACACAAGGTTGCCCGGTTGAACGATTTTGCCGTTGGCGACATTGACCAACTTGTTGTTCACGAAGTGCAGGAGAGTTCATGAAACATCGGCGACGCCCTGCGAAAACATGTAGGGTGTTAGGGATACCCAGTCAAAGGCAAGGAGATGAAGTCCTCTGCCGAGAGGCTTTATTAGTTACCGTGATGATGGCGTCGAGCTCGGCTAATGTCGAGGCACTGCCAACGGCGGGCGTGCAACTGACGGAGGGGCCGCTTGCTACCGAGGTGCCGGCCGGCGTACACCCGGGTGCATTAAGCTCCAATGCCCGTGCCGGCGTCGGAGACACTAGTACTGCCTCCGCCGGAGACACCAATGGCGCCGCCTGCGCGTTGTGCGAGTTGCTGGCCGTGAAGCTGGGAATCGGGGGCGGCCCCTGTTGGCCGCCTGCAATCCATGTCATCAGCCCATGAATGCCGGTGAGCGTCAACCCCAGTTGTTCTTGCACTTGCTCTTGTACAATCTCTGGAATCCGCGCCACTTGTGCCTTGAGTTCTTGAACCTCGCACGACTGGCTTTCCGAGCTGGTCTTTCTCTCCTTTCGCCCACCAACGTTATAGTATGCCGACCATTTTGTGGACAAGCCTTTGCCGGCCACACGACCAGCTGACGACGGCTTACTGAGCTTATCCTTGTTTTTCATTACGTTCAATGCCCTATTTAGAGTGTTGTCCCAAGGGGTACTCTGAGACGACCCCGCGCTACTGCTTTCGGTCTCCTGCGCCAGAACAAGCTCAAGCGCCCTGGTCTTCGGATCCGTGGTAAGCTCCTTTGTTATCGGGTCCTTCTTGTACTGGGCACTGACATGGTTCCTGGTCTGCTTGCCACGGTATTTCTCGAAGCGGGGCGGTAGGCCTTGCTCCGCACGCTCCGCGTCCTCCTTGTCCCATATAGGCTTCGCCACTCTGTAACCGTCGGGACCGAGTTTGTGTTCCCCTAAGTTCAACTCCCACATTTCTTTCCCCCACTGACTTGATTCAGAGGTTGCGCTGCTCTCGCACTTGATCTTGAACTCCTTGTAGTCATCTTCCCTGATCGAAGGATTTTTTGCCTTGATCTTATCATAACTATCACCTTTGTCAATCATTCTCTTCACCGTGCTTTTCCAAGTAGACAGGGCCGTGCTCATCGTCGTGAGGGCGGCACTGTTCACTTTATTCCCTGAGAGGCGTGTGTTTACAAATTCAGTGGGGAACTTGTATCGTTCGCGCAGCTTTGTGAAGAGGAGGTTGTGCAAATTCCCACGGTCCTTATGCCTTAGGTTCTCGGTGTTGATCGAGACGGTGCTCCGGAGAATGCACCCGAGCTAAAGCGAGTACCTCTTGACTAATTCTTTGGGCGCTGTTGGATGCCTGTCGGAGTTCACTTGAGTAAATTCCTCCTTGACGGTGCGGAGCATGTTCGGGCGCCGGTCCTTCCGTTGCCTCTTCGGTTGGCTGCCATCTGTGCGTGCGCTGGCATCATCAGTTGTGGCATCCTCGGCGGCACCATCAGTGGTGGCATCCTTGGGCAGCACCATCAGTGGTGTCATCCCCGACGCCACTAGGGGTTGTGTAGTCAGGATCAGTGTCTTCCGCGGCGTCCTCATAGCGGTGAGGTTGTTCCTCTATCTCCTGGGAAAGCTCCCAGAATTGCTTGCCGCCCGAACCACCGGCCTCATCGTTGTGGGACATGTTTCGCTCTAAATAGGAAAAAAGTTTGGTCAAAAAGTTGGTTATTTTTCAAGGAACAAGATCATGGTCTCATCATTTAGGGTTTGTCGACACCGAGGCATCCTAAAAGCTAAGATTTTATCATTTAGGGTTTGTCGACGCCGACGCACCCTAAAAGCCTAAGCTTTCATCATTTAGGTTCTTATCGACACCGAGGCACCCTAAAAGCCAAGGTTTTATCATTTAGGGTTTGTCGACGCTGAGGCCGATGCATAACATAAGAGGCAGTTAATCCTACTTAATTAAGTACTAAGATACCCCGGCCCATGCATTAGTAGCAAGTACCCTATATGTCCGATTTTTAGCAAAGTCATGCCAAAATTGACAGAAAATTTCAGCATGACCTTTGCTGAAAATAGGACATATGGAGTACCCGAATTTGCCGAAACGGAAGTTAATCGACATTCCGGCAAACTCAAGGGCCTCTCGGGGTACCTGTAAAATCATCATGACACGATGGTCGGAGACAAAACCCAGCAAACTAGCACCACAATGTGCCTCTACTTTCATATGGATGAAAAGGCCACAGACCATATGGTCCTCTGCTTTAATATGGAAAAATATCAGCTCAACTTATGTGAGCTTCCATTCCAGATCTAATAGGTCACCCAGCAAAAAATATCAATAGTTTTAGCTGGAAAAAAATCATGGATTGCTGTTAACTGAAAATTAGTGAAAGAAACTGTTGTTGATCATGGATTACTGTTAATTAAAAATAGAGCATCTAGCTTGTCTTATCATGTTCACTAAGTCCACAAAAATGAATAGGTTCGGTAAACTTGAAGTACTCAACAATGAACTTGTTTTGAAAAGTTAACTGAATTTTTTTTGTATCAACATTGCACCATTTTAGCATGACAACTCAACTCAACTAACATCAACTCAACTAACACTGACACATTGTTGCCAGTGGCTACTGATATTGTTTGCAATCCTATATGTGTAACCCAAAACAAATCCCCACTTCCAAGCAAACTAAAGCCCCATATCGCAGCAACCACCCAACTGTATCTCTAACAATAGTTAAAAAGCATGGTGAGCAAATAAAATCTGTTGAGAGGCACATCTGCAGAGATCCCCAATTCCCCAGTACACCAGAACAGCTATCATGTCCACGGCCATAACTAAGCAACTAACCTGCATCAGAAGATTCAGATAATCACAGAAGGCTAACATTGATAGATTGTGGACAAGGCCATACTAGTCTGATTTGCACTTCCTTGAAACAATCCCCAAATAGCAAACTACCCAAAACTTCACACACCAGAGAAGCCATCCAATTCACCATTGCAGGTTCAACAATAATCTTGAGACTCACACCACTAGTTGAGCAGCAGCAGTAGCAGAGGCGGGCGGGAGAGGGAGGAAGGAGGAGAGGTACCTAGGCGGGCGCGGTCGGTCGCCAGAGGGGTCAGGGTTGGGGTCAGGGTCAGCGGCGGCAGCGTCGAAGGGATGGCTCGAGGGCATCCGAGCTCGTCCGGGTCCTCGTAGTCGAAGAGGAAGACGATAGCGGTCCTCCTGGGCGCCTCGGTTGGTCATGGGGAGGCCGGGGGCCGCGGTCGTCGTCCTGCACCCCGTGCCCGGACTGAGGTAGAGGCGGCGCAGGGCAGGGGCCGACGCGGGGAGGCTGTCGGCAACGGCGAGGTCGCGGAGGCGTCGGTGATGGCGGAGCTGCAGTGGTGGGGGCGCGGGGGCGGCGACGCACGTAGGGGCGGCGGCGTCGTGGGTCGGGGCAGCGCGCGGGGGGAGTGGATCTGGCGAGAGAGAGGGACGAAGGTCTGGCGAGTTAGAGCTAGGGGGAAGATTACTAATGCGCACCCCCGAGCGGTGCGCCATTAGAATGTTTTTTAGATAGCAATGGCGCACTACCCGAGCGGTGCGCCATTATAATTTTTTTAGATAGCAATGGTGCACTACCCGAGCGGTGCGCCATTAGTATGTTTTTTTTATAAAAACAGTAATCACTTTTTATGAATATGAAAAAATATCATCAAATTTGTTATTTGAAAATATCATCAAATGGGGGTGCTCGGCGGCGGTGCTCCGCGGCGGTGGAGCGGGTCGGAGAGGGTGTGGGTGGTCGGCGGCGACGGTGGAGCGGGGGAGGGTGCGGTGGGTCGTCGGTGGCGGTGGAGCGGGGGAGGGTGCGGGGGCTGCTCGGCGGCCGTGGAGCGGGCCGGGGAGGGTGAGGTGGGTCAGCGGCGGCGGTGGAGCGGGGGAGGGTGCGGTGGGTCATCGACGGTGGTGGAGCTAGCGGGGGAGGGTCCGGGGGGGGGATCAAGATCGAGATGGAGGGGGATAGCGATCAAGATGGAGGGGGATAGCGATCGAGATTTAGGGGGATCGAGATCGAGTGTCCTCATGAATATTCAATATTTTTTCATATTGAATATGAAAAAATATCATCAAATTTGAAAAAATATTCATGAATTCAAAAAGTGCCCATGAAATTTAAAAATATTCATGAGTTCAAAAAGTGCCCATGTAATACAATCGAGAAATGAAGACTACGATTTAAATACAATCGATCTTAGCTAGCTATCTATTCACAATCTTCTTGCCCTTCTTTTTCGCAAATGGAATTCTTCTGTGGAACGGATGTCCTTTAGGTAGGGTGGTCCTACTTCTTCTTATGGTGTATTCTGCTACTTCATCGTCGTCGTCATGTACCATCTTCGGGTCGCCGTACTTGTCGAAGTCTTGCTCATTGGCGACTCCATCCATTCCAATGATCTTCCTTTTGCCTCTGCTCACGACAACACGACTGGGCTTTGATAGGTCGGTAATGAAGAAGCATTGGTCCACTTGGGAAGCCAGTACCCATGGCTCATTTTTTGCGGTGACGTTTGCGCCCGCGGTCTTGGATTTGGCTTCGGGTATAACCATGGTGGTGAAATACCGGTCTTATTTTAGGTCGCTCTTGGCCCATCTGACACGGAACATCGGGACCTTCTCTCCAGTGTAGCTCAGCTCCCAGATCTCATCGATCCTTCCGTAGTATTTGTCCTTGTCGTTACCGGTGTAGGATTCCATCGTTACCCCGGAGTTCTGATAACCATCGCTCTTCATGTCCTTGTCCTCGGTGTAGAATGTGTAGCCGTTGATATTGTATGCCTCATAGGTCATCAGGTTGTGCTCGGCGCCCTGTGACAAGGCGAATATGAGTTGTTCTTCTATGGAAGAATCCTCATGTAAAGGGTACGACAGAAGCTTCTGCTTGAACCAACGCGTGAAACATGAGTTGTGCTTTTTGATTATATCTCGGTCCGTCCTCTGTTGGCCTTGGTCATTGTACGTCTTCTCAATAAAGGTTTTGTGCTCTACCACCCAAGGATTGACCGCATCTATGTGTTGTAGCGCGTCTAGGTTTGCTCTTTCAAATTCGGCGAGTCGACCCTCGAAGTCGACATGCATTTCGCGGCGACCCTCACGGTGACCCCATCCAGCGAGCCTGCCGAGGTGCCTGTTGACGGGCAGACCAACGGGGTTCTCGATGCCTAGATAATTCGTGTAGTAGGAGATGCACTCTTCGGTCAGAAAGCCCCTGGCTATTCTTCCCTCTGGATGTGACATGTTGCGAACGTATCCTTTGATGACACCATTCATCCTTTTGAACGGCATCATGCTGTGCAGGAACGTCAGCCCGAGTTGGATGATATCCTCCACGATACGGACCAGCCGATGCACCATAACATCGAACAATGCGGGCGGGAAGTACATATCAAGCTCGCATAGTATCACCACGATCTCTTCCTGCAGCCTTCTAAGTTGCCTCACGCCAACCGACTTCCGAGAGATGACGTCGAAAAAGTTGCATAGGACAAATAGCGTTTCATGGACGTGCGCGTCCATGATCCCACAGATTGCAACTGGAAGTATCTGCGTCATCAGCACGTGACAGTCGTGAGACTTAATCCTGCTGAACTTCTGCTTCGCTGGGTCTAGGTATCTGCTTATCTTCCCCGCGTAACCGTAAGGAAGTTTTACTCCTACGAGGCAGGTGAAAAACTACTCGATCTCCTCCTGACTTAGAGTGAAGCACGCGGGAGGGTAGTCATTTCCGGTCTTCATGGCCTTTTTGCCTTTGCGACGACTTTCTGTGTCCTGCTTCGCCTCATCATCATCATCATTAGCGTGAAGCTCCTCCCTGATGCCCATTGATTTCAAGTCTGCCCTTGCTTTCGGCCCATCTTTGGTCCTCTCTGGCATGTTGAGCAGGGTACCAAGCAGACTCTCGCACACGTTCTTCGTGATATGCATGACATCAAGGTTGTGAGGCACACGGTGGATCTTCCAGTACGACCAGTCCCAGAAAACAGACCTCGTTTTCCATACCTTCAGCAGTGGCTCTGGCGCATTTCGCTTCTTTCCCGGCTCTGGCGCCTTTTGCTTCTTTCCCGGCAGTGGGCAATCTTTCCAATTTTTCAACACCTCGTCTATTTCCTCGCCGCTCCTCGTACGCGGGCATCTTTAGGGTTCGGTTTCACCATCCTTAGGGTGACTCAGCATCTTGTCTTTTTTATTTATCTCCAGATCATTTCCGTCATCTTCTCGCTTCTTCTCCTCCCTATCCGCGTGCCAACGCAGGAACTTTGCTATCTTAGGGTCCGTGAAATACCGCTGCAGACGAGGAGTGATCGGAAAGTACCACACCACTTTTCGAGGAGCTTTCTTCCTCTTCTTGTATCGAGTAACGCCGCACACCGGACATATGGTAGACTCCGCGTGCTCGTCCCGATAAATGATGCAATTGTTCATGGACACATGGTATTTTACGTGCGGTAAATCCAGAGGACACACGATTTTCTTTGCATCCTCGAAACTGGTTGGGCACTTGTTCCCCTTGGGAAGACGTTCGGGCCAAAATGACATATTCTCGTCGAAGCATGTGTCGGTCATTTTGTATTTTACCTTATCTCTAGAGCCATGAGCGTTACTTTCAGGCGGGTATCGTCAGGCCTCCAGTTGATCCAGCTTGGCTTTCTCTTGGGTGCCAGCTCTTGCGTTATCCGTCTGCTTGAGAAGCAGCTCTTGAATACGAGGATCCTGCACCCAGCCTCCATCGTCGTCTGCTCCGGCATCTTCATCTTCATGATCATGCCCTTCGTCTTGATCTTCCTCATCATCATGTCCGGCATCTTCTACATGATGACTGTGTATAGTATCACCGTCGTGATCATGTCCTGGAGATTCTTCGTCTTCTCGCCCGCCCTCGCCGCGGTGGTTGTCTTGCTGCCCTTCCTCATTTCTTGCCCGGCCCCCATGGATGACTTCATAGTCATCTTCATCACCTTGCCACTGATAGCCATCCATGAAACCACGCAAGAGAAGGTGGTCCCGCACCTGCCCGGAATCCGGGTCCGCAATAAGGCTCTTCAGCTTGCATCTTCGACATGGACATCTTATCTCCGCCTCGTTCTTTTGAAGCATCTCGGCCTTCGCAGAGCTCAAAAACCTATTCATGACGCCTTCGGTCATCGTGCAGACCATGGTCGCCAGCGGGGTAGAGCAAAATGATATTTTAGAACCAAGAAAAAATTTGGCATGACTTTCCCTAAAAATAGGACCAAAAAGAATGCATAGTGCCAAAATTCTCACCGAAACGGAAATGAATCAACATTCCGGCAAAATATTGGCAACTATAACATTTCAAATACCGGTACCTGCAAGCACAATCATATATGCAACACCACAAACATACATAGATCTAGCAAGGCCATAAAAAGTGCATGTGCATGTTGTCGGAGCGAGCTACGGAGAAAAAAAAGTAGATCTACAACATAAAGATAGTTTTCCCCTTACTTACCTATCAAAAAAAGGTAATTTAACCACTTAATTTTGATGAATCTATGGTGCAAATGAGGTGAGGAGGAGGAGGCAGCCGACGCAAACTTGGAGAAGGAGGTGGAGAGAATGAAGTGGGAAAAGTGAGTGTGTAGGTGTGGCTGTCCAAAATATCTAGCTGGTCCTAGGTTACTAATGGCGCACCATCCACAAATGCACCATTAGTAACCCTGATTACTAATGGCGCACCAGCTTGAGGTGCGCCATTAGTAGTTTTGCACACACAAAATTAGTAGTGGCGCACTACGTTGGTGGTGCGCCATTACTAGTTAAACTAGTAATGGCGCATTCTTGACTGGTGTGGCATTAGTATTTTTGGAAAAAAATTGTTACTAATGGCGCACCATGTGTCTGGTGCGCCATTAGTCTCTACCACACTAATGGCACACCAACTCATGGTGCGCCATTACTATATAGTAGTGGCGCACCACATGTCTGGTGCGCCATTAGTGGCCATATCATCTATAGCCCTTTTCCTAGTAGTGACTATCTCATACCAGCATGGTGCATAAAAGAAAAATGAAAACTAAATGCAAAAGACAATCCATGATTGCACATGTCGCATGAACGAAACGAATCTGAAAACATACCGATACTTGTTGAAGAAAGAGGGGACGCCTTCCGGGCCATCCCCAAGCTTAGACGCTTGAGTCTCCTTGAATATTTACTTGGAGTGCCTCGGGCATCCCCAAGCTTGAGCTCTTGCCTCTCTTCCTTCTTCTCACATCGAGACCTTCTCGATCATCGAACACTTCATCCACACAAAACTTCAACAGAAAACTCGGTAAGATCCGTTGGTATAATAAAGCAAATCACTACTCTAAGTACTGTTGCAAACCAATTCATATTTTCTTTTTGCATTGTGTCTACTATAATATAACTTTTTTCATGGCTTAATCCACATATATGAATCGATAGTTTCATCAAAACAAGCAAACTATGCATCAACAACAGAATCTGTCTAAAACAGAACAGTCTGTAGCAATCTGAACATTCAACATACTTCTGATACTTGAAAAATTCTACCAAAATTAGGAAAAATAAACAATTTGTATAGAAAGACAGTGCAAAAAGTAGAGCATCAACCGCCTTATGAGGGGCCCACGAGGGTGGGGGCGTGTCTGCATGTAGTGGCCATGGGCCCCACCCTCATGGCCACCTCGGGCACCGTCTCGCGTTAATTTTCTTCCCAAAAATCACAAATATTCCAAAATAATTCTCCATCCGTTTTTATCCCGTTTGGATTCCGTTTGATATGGATATTCTGCGAAACCAAAAACATGCAACAGACAGGAACTGGCACTGGATCAATAGATCAATATGTTAGTCCCAAAAATAGTATAAAAAGTTGCCAAAAAAGTATATCGAAGTTGTAGAATATTGGCATGGAACAATCAAAAATTATAGATACGACACAGACGTATCACCTACCTTCCCGTGGCATCGGGGTCGTAGCAGAAACTAAGGGATATTAAGGCCTCCTTTTAATAGAGTATCGGACCAAAGCATTAACACATAGTGAATACATGAACTCCTCAAACTACGGTCATCACTGGTAAGTATCCCGATTATTGTCACTTCGGGGATAACGGATCATAACACATAATAGGTGACTACAGACTTGCACGATAGGATCAAGAACTCTCATATATTGATGAAAACATAATAGGTTCAGATCTGAAATCATGGCACTCGGGCCCTAGTGACAAGCATTAAGCATAGCAAAGTCATAGCAACATCAATCTCAGAAGATAGTCGATACTAGGGATCAAATCCTAACAAAACTAACTCGATTACATGATAAATCTCATCCAACCCATCACCGTCCAGCAAGCCTACGATGGAATTACTCACGCACGGCGGTGAGCATCATGAAATTGGTGATGGAGGATGGTTCATGATGACGATGGCGACGGATTCCCCTCTCCGGAGCTTCGAACGGACTCCAGATCAGCCCTCCCGAGAGGTTTGAGGGCTTGGCGGCGGCTCCGTATCGTAAAACGCGATGAATCCTTCTTCTCTATTTTTTCTCCCCGCAAGCAAATATATAGAGTTGGAGTCGAGGTCGGAGGAGCTCCAGGGGGGCCACGAGGTAGGGGGGCGCGCCCCTCACCCTCGTGGCTAGGGTGTGGGGGCCCTGGTCTTCATTTTTTGGAAGGATTTTTTATTATTTCTGAAAAGATGTTCTGTGAAGTTTCAGGTCATTCCGGGAACTTTTGTTTCTGCACATAAATAACACCATGGTAATTCTGCTGAACACAGCGTTAGTCCCGGTTAGTTCCATTCAAATCATGCAAGTTATAGTCCAAAATAAGGGCAAAAGTGTTTGGAAAAGTAGATTCGACTGAAACGTATCAACTCCCCAAGCTAAAACCTTTGCTTGTCCTCAAGCAATTCAGTTGACAAACTAAAAGTGATATAAAAAACTTTTACAAACTCTGTTTACTCTTGTTGTTGTAAATATGTAAAGCCAGCATTCATGTTTTCAGCAAAGATTATGAACTAACAATATTCACAATAACGAATAGGTCTCATGTTTACTCATATCAATGGCATAATCAACTAGTGAGCAATAATAATAAATCTCGGATGACAACACTTTGTCAAAACAATCATAATATTATACAACTAATCATGTTTACGCACCCAGGGTTTGTTGCACCCACACTGTTGTTTAATCGATGGTCATTGGCAAACATGATTTCTTCACCCCTTAATCATGATGTGCAGAAACTGCTGATCTGGTTAAAACACATGCATATTAAACATATGTGTTCCTTAAATACTTGCTGATCTTCAATTCAGTTGTAGACGCTACATACTTGCAGTCAGGAAATACAAAACCACATACTGGAGAGCAAGTCTTTAACTCAAAAGAATCACTAAGGGAGCTAGCTTTTGCTAAAAGAATTAACGAAGCATTCTATATAACAAAATTTGTGTTTCAGTTCCTGTTAAAATAGTATACATAGACCAATTATATATAATTTGTGTTGGCATGCTTGGTTGAGTAACCCCAGGTAAAATATGGTTGCTACAAATACTTTGGAAAACAAAATGACCATAGGTTTGGAAAATAAATTATGTTTCTCCCTATTTGATTCAAGCTTGAAATATTCATAGATGCTACACTTCAGTCAGTAAATGAACAAAAGAGGTGTTACTGATCTTTTAGCCAGTTTTGTGTCAATGAGTAAATCAGTGCTCGAGATTATTTTTGCATCATATATATATATATATATATATATATATATATATATATATATATATATATATATATATACACACACATAAACACTATTCTGATCACAGGATCAGAATAATATTCTGATCACAACATGAACTTCCCGAGTAACGCGCCTGACCTTCCCCGAGCACTAGGTCGAACTTCAGCTAAAAGGTGTCCAAATGGGGCTTGCGATATACCGTTGGATAGCTATGGACATCAGTATCATGACCCAAGTTAAAATTTTTGCAAAATATAAGCAATTTAAGAGCAGTTTTGAAAACCGTTTTTTCTTCATACAAAAAATGTGAATCGTATTTTCGATCGCATTTTTAAACCGTTTATCGGAATGAGGCAAAAAATATGGCGTTGGAAAGCAGTTTCAAAACCGCTCCTTCCACATGTTGAAAGTTTTTTCTAATTCCCTACGGTTAAAGAGTAATTCGGAAAATCGTAAAATTTCGTAAACCGAACACCCGAGTTCTTATTTTTGACGCCATTTCTATACGGCTAATCCAATTGAGGCAAATAATATGGCGTCGGAAAGCTTATGAAAATGCGCTACTTTTTTATGTTAAAACTTTTTTTCTAATTTTGAATGGTTTAAAAGTAATTTAGAAAATGGTACAAGTTCCACCGAGTTCGTATTTTTGAGCTAATTTTTTAACCGTACGTCCAAATGCAGCAAATGATATGGCGTTGGAAAGCTTGAAGAAATGCGAAACTTTTTTGTATATATTGTTTCTCCTAATTCACTACGGTTTTATGTCAGTTTTGAAAATGGTTAAAAACGTATTTGTGCCGAAATTTCTACAAACTTTATCGGAATGGGGAAAATAATATACTGCTGAAAAGCTACGGAAAATGCGAAACTTTTTCATGTTGATGGTTTTCTCTGATTCCTAGCCGTTTTCAAGTAATTTCGAAAACGGCGGGATCATGCGTTCTGCCTTTATCGCGAAACAGATTCTTCGAAAATGCACCGCGTGAAGAACCTGGACTTCTCGGCGCATGTACCTGAACTTCACTCTGTTTTTCACGTGATTTTTTTGCTCGTAGGTCTCCATCCACTACTCGTAGCTCTCCATCCACTCACCGGAATTGAGCAAGTGATATACCGGTGGAAAGCTGCTGTAAGCACTTAACTTTCCCGTGTTGATCGTTTTTTCATACTCGCGACGATTTTCAAAGTTTTTCATCTGAAATTCATTCAGTGTAGTAGGTGAACT
Source organism: Triticum aestivum (assembly GCF_018294505.1). NCBI lineage: Eukaryota > Viridiplantae > Streptophyta > Magnoliopsida > Poales > Poaceae > Triticum > Triticum aestivum. The sequence continues at coordinate 261,406,104 of NC_057797.1, read as the reverse complement.
TCCTGCTGTTTTCAGTTGAACTTCTATGACGTATTTTCGTTTGTAATTTTCTCATCCATTCGTCAGTGTTACACAAATGTTATTTCCTTTTGTACAAATCTCTCTCACAATATTTTTTTTTGATTTTCTTCAACGAAGGACTTGAACTTATAACAACAAAAAAATTGCCTTTTCTTTTTTGTTCTTTTTTTAATACAAAATGCACGCCGTGTATTACATGAACTTCTAGCAGTTCTCAACCTGAACTTCTCTCGGTTACATGAAAATATTTGAGTTTTTTTTATGAATTTTTAATCTTATTTTTCTTAAACTTTTTTTATGAATTTTGAAGCGCTCTATTTTTAATAGTTGAACTTCTTGTTATTTTATTTTTGAACTTCTTGTTTCCATTCTTTAATAACGAGGAAATCTGAGTTTTCTATAATCATCGAACTTCTCCATCTTTTTAATATGGACTTCGTGGTTTTTTTCTTAATCTTTTTTATGAAATTTGAAGCGCTCTCTTTTTCAAAGTTGAACTTCTTGTTATTTTATTTTTGAACTTCTTGTTTCCATTTCTTTAATAACGAGGAAAATTTGAGTTTTTTATAATCATCAAACTTCTCTATCTTTTTAATATGGACTTCCTGGTTTGTTTCTTTAATCCTATTTTATGAATAAAAATATTTTAAGACACCAAACAACATTTTTGTGTGTGTTTTTGCATTGGTTTGCACATCAAACTGCGTCATCTTTAGAAATTGAACTTCTGCTTTTTCTTTTTGTTTTCTTTCAACATTTTTTAGCATGTCGAACCACGTCATCTTTAGAAATTGAACTTCTCCTCTCTTTTTGTTTTCTTTCAACATTGGTTTACACATTGTGTACCGCGTCATCTTTAGAAATTGAACTTCTTCCTTTCTTTTTGTTTTCTTGCATGTTTTACCTTGCATGTTTAAATTTATTTTGAACTTATTGATATAGCACACTTGACCTTCTCGAACACAACATTTTGACCTCCGCAAAACATAAATTAAAGCCAAACTTTTGACCTACACAGCATGTACAATTTTCTCGACTATTTCAAGAATAAACGTTTAAATCGCCCCGTTAGTTTGACATGAACTTTTACTGCACATTTTCAAATGTCAGCTTGATTTTTCGACAGGAACACCATCTGTACAAAGAACCTCCTATCGATTTAACGAACATATGTGGCTTTCTTAATGAACAAACAAGGAATTACTCTCAAAAAACATCTTCAAGTAACGGGATATGTTCCATGTGACCGGAAAAGCACATCTTATCATTTCTTTTACGACGAACAACATCAAGTTCAAACAAAAAACAAAGACAGCAGCACCGCCTAATCTCTCGCAGAAATCTATCTCTCGCACTCAAGCGCACCAACAGCAAACAAATGACGCGGCAGGAGCAAGACGGCACGGCCGACGGTTCTACTCCACTGTGCAATGTAGTTTTTTCATCCGGGAGGGGAGGGTGGAACAGCAAAAGGAAGAAGTTTAGCACGTGGGCAGAGTGAAGGTCATCTTTGGTTGAAGACGAAGGTGGGGAAGAGGTTGGCCAGAGATGTGTGAGGAGGAGGAAGAAATTCGACATCTGGTGGCGGCTCTGACTCCCCTACTCCCGTAGGATGCGAAGTAACAGGAGCTGCGTGTCGTGGCAACGGATGGAGGGTCGTGCCGTGCCGACGAGCGTGAAATTGTGGCGATATGGCCTTGGCGGGATGATGGAGGGGGGGCCGCGCCAGGGAGCACCACGACGGGATGGGTGGACGCCAGAAGATGCGCCGGAGACCGCGGGATTTTTTAAAAATTGGACTTCTTGGTTTGATTCTTTTTGTAACGTCAAAAATCCTAATTTTCAATAAACATTGAACTGCTCCGTTTTTTTAAGTTGAACTTCTTGTATTTTTTGAAAACAAGGAAAATACGTTTTTTAAAGAAAAACTTTTTAAAATGTTGGTTTTAATGTTGAAATGTGGAAAATCTTATTCCTTTTTAAAACATCGAACTACTATGTTACTTTAATTTGAACACGATTTTTTTAGAAACGTGAAAGTCCGTCTTTCTTTTTCTAAATTTTCTTTTTTTTCATCTCTGTACTATGTGTGTTCTCATGGCCGAACTTCAAAGTTTAGTTCCTAGTGAATGTTCTAAGATTGTTTCATGTAAACCATGTAGGGTATCGTTTATCTTCCAAGTTTATGATGAGTTTGACATTGTTTCTTAAAAAAACAAATCGAGAGCAATAGATGATATTCCCAAATGCATTTTTTTATACATGAGCTCATTTTGAATTTACACGAACATTGTTTTGAGTGTCGACTTTCCATTTCTTTTTGCATTTAAATTTTCTCAGTATGCGAACAATATTTTTATGTAAACAAATCAAACCATTCCACAAAAGAGTAAATAAAAAATGAACACATGGTTAGTGGTTTGTAAATGAAAAATAATTACAAAATATACGCATCAAACCATGAAAAACTAAGTACTTGCTCTTCTAATTACATATGTGATAATAATTTAAGCAATATATAAGCCGGTTGATGGTTTTGTGACAAAGCGGTGCATGTCTCTCCACCACACGTTGATTCTATAAAAAATACCTTATCTTCTCATCGTAGCATACACACACCTTTGTCTATAAAAAAAATCATATACCTTATCTTCTCATCGTAGCATACACACATCTCCATACCGGATGTTCACCCAAATCCGCAGCAGCAGTAGCTTCTTTCCGAGGTAGAAGAGCACATGCATCAGCAGCATCTCATGCTCACTAGAGTGAAAAACGGAAAGAGTAGACGTTGAATCGACTAGAACTTGGTGGAGAGCCGTGCTAGGACTTCACAGCTTCCAGCATATAGCCGTGGTAGAACTTCACACCTGCCAGCGTATAGCTTTTTGTAGAATTTCACGAAGCCTCTAAACGTCTTAAAAGTTAGCTCAATTGACGCACAAGGAAAAAAAATAAACTTTTACAACAAATCTCGTTGAATACGCAGACATACAAGCATGCATTATTTTCCTTTACTGCGTTGTCACAGTGCTCGGTCCACACATCTCCTGCACAGTTCAATCAGTAAAAAGAGTTAAGTTCAGTTAAGAGAAATTTTGACAGCAGCAACAGTATCAATATGCAGGAGCACGTCAGGGTCGGCTGCGCCTGTAGATATAGTTGAACTTCAGACATGAAAAATAATTAGAAACACAGAAGACAGAACTAGACGGGGGAAGGAATCGATGCTTGATCTGGTTACAATACAACAGTAGGGAACAACAGAAAACAGAGATCGAGAAAGAATGCGAACTTGGAGTGTTGATGTGGTGCCCTGAGATGATGAACTCTCCCCTCGTAGAGGTCCATGCGTAGATGTGGCAAGGGACAGGGAGGCGGCCGGACACCAGTGGAGGAGGGAGCTCCATAGGGTGGACGTTTGTGCCGGGGCGGCGGCAAGGATTGCCAGGGGGCCGAGCGGATAGGGCGGCCATGGCATTGAGGAGCAGGGGCCCTCCGCCATCAGATTTTTTGGAGGAGATGCTGGCTCGACGGCGTTTGGGGCGGGTGACCAGCAGCGGTCGTGTGGAAGAATGGGATCAGTGCCTGAGGGCGCTTCTAGAGCTAGCAGCAGAACACCGTGGTTCGAGTCATGCCTAGTCGTCGGCGCGGGGCTGGCCCGCGCGTGGCAATGTGTGGTGGGGAATTGGGGGCGGCAGTGGCATGGCGGTCAACGGCGGCAACACAGCGCCCGCGAAGGGCACCCCTGGCCCACTCCGATCGGGTCCGGCTAGATCCGTGCGTGCCGGCGCTCTCGGGGGCGGTAGTTGTGGCGGCTACTCACTGGATGGTGGCAGCGAAGGAGGCGCGCGGGGTGTCGGCGAGGTCCGGGGCGGCGCCGGCGCGCCGGGGAGACTAGCCGGACACCGGCGGGATTCCGTTTGGGGGCGCGGGGGTTGCGGGAGAAGGGTGGGGCAGCGAGTCGGAGAAGGTGGAGGGGGATCAGGGAAGATCGCGGTTTGATAGCTTTTGGATCTCCGAAAAATCTTGCTCGTGTCCTATATATACAGCGACTGTGATCCAAATAATTATTCTAATTCTGGTATTAGAATAGTGTTATCCTATATATATATATATGCGCGCGCGCGTGTGTGTCAGACGTGTGCTTCCCTTGGTGGTGGCAACATCAGTCTATTCTGTTTGCTCCATGTTTGATACAATTCCATATTGATTCTATCTTAGCGCAATCTGAAATAGTCTAATTAATGAACAAACTAACGGTTTGAGGCTTACCTTTTATTTATGTTGTAATTACAGAGAATAGATGACATCACTGAACTGAATATTGCAGAGAATTTGGATAACCGACCTTCAAATAAATAAAAATTTACTGAATCAGGTGTTCTGGAGCCATCATCAATGTCACCAACTATGTTAGCATCTATTCTAATTTCTGAATGTTCTGAATCGATTGAGCTGGAATCAGATAATCGGATAGATCGTGATCCATTGCCATCACCTCCATCCCCATCTAGTCGACATTATCTCCTGTTTTCCCATTACATGATGTTAAGGAACCAAATTCAAATAAAAAGATCAAAGTTGATGATACATATATTTTTTGAAACAGATGATTCATGGGTTGACTAGCAGCTAGATCGGGAGCAGCCGAGTAGGGGAGAAACGAACTGAAATCTGGATCTTGCTTGTCCCACCAGCCAGTTGAGGGCTGGAGTCGTCGGCTGGCATCGTCGTCAGTCGTCACCTAGGTTAGAGAATTGAGAATCGGCCTACTGTCTGGTTCGTGTCGGGTGAGAGTGGATTGGAGTATGGACTCTGTCGGTTGATGGGTGGGCTGCTCTTAGTGCTCTACTGTTTTGGGCTTCAGATTGTAGACTGCTTAAAGGCTTGTGGTTGTGGGATGTATAAGCACAAAAGACATTGCAAAACATTTACAAATGAAATATAATATTTCAAAAAGATATTCATCAGCATAAAAATGATTCCCTCTTAAAAATTATTCTTGAATTTCTATTTAAGAAAAAAATCTTCTCAAAATAAAAAGTAATATTCGTGTTTTCTGAACAACAAAACATAAAATTGATAGAAGACTATTTCATACACAACTACTCTTTCATACCATGAAATGAAAGTGCGGAGCTAAAATAGATCATGACCAACATTGTTAGGGTACGTTCAAAATTCATTGTTCAATAAAAAACACTCGGTGTAATTTTATTTCAGACGTTTGTTAAAATTGGATTAAAAGAATGTTGCATAATAACAAGTGGAGCAGGTTTTCATCCGCAAAAAAAAAAAGTGGAGCAGGTTTCAATTTTTTGCCTGATGCAACGCACGGGTATTTGTACTAGTATATATAAGATTGTAGAGCAGTAGAGATCGACAGTGTCACTTTCTGCGTGGATCACGCTACGATTTCCCGGAGATCTTTCATCCCCACGTCACGGCGGGAGGCCTCTCCCTCGCCGCCGCGAGTTACTTGCACACTGGCACACTTTGCCTAGCTGTTACGGAGTGCAGATCGATCATATCTTCCAACCGCTCCAAAGTGATCACAGCAGGATCCAGTAGTTGTACCATCGGATCCTTGTGATGGGCACTGAGATGCTTACACGTGCCACTCGTTCAGCAACCTTTGCTAGGTTCTCTCGCGGCGTTGTGCAGCTCGTGAGCCTCTGTTATCAGTAGACTCTTTGGCCTAGTTAACCCGCTAGATAGCTTGATGGAGATGGTTAGAGTACTACTCCATCCGTTTATTATTATAAGATGTTTAGGATATTTTAATACGAATTATATACAGACTAAAATAAATAAACAAACACACTAAATATGTTTACATACATCCGATTTTTTTTTAAGTTAGAACATCTTATAATAGTTAACGATAATAGTGAACGAAAAATGTACTTACGTAATTGTGTGATGATATCCTTATATTATTTTCAAATACACACCCGCGGAATGCATAAAGCACATCATTTATCATGTCCCAAAGGGGGAGATAACTAGATGTCTCGTAACCCTTCGTTGTGCCTCTTGCGAGTGGCGATAAGGGATTTCTCGCCTCCTATCGGCGCCGCGGCAGGTCTGCCTCGGCTCCCGTCGCCTTAGGTCATGGAGGTTTGATGGACCTAGGGCCTTGCCGGTGGTAGGGCTCGTGCTCTTTTTGTATACGTTTAGGGTTTGTGTCTTGCTTAGGAAGGTGAGGGGGAGGCCACTCTATGAAGATGCAATAAGGTTCTTCCACCTAGCCCCAACCCGGTGGTGCATCTAGTGTCGTCAGAGGGCGCGTGAAGGTGTGTCTCCAGCATATGTCACCGGATTTGGTAGACGTTTGTCTTCAGTGGCTCTATTTGGATTCAGTGTTTGTTCGTCTGCATTTGTGTGTCTATAGATTGAATATTTTTAATCTGCACTTTTCTTCATCGATCACAGTTGTTGTTTTGGTGCCTTGGTCATGTTGGGCCTTGGCATGATGACTTCCTAGTTTTCCACTACAACAAGATTTTCCTGACTCTGGTAAGATAGGGGCGATGACGGTGGTGCATCTTTGGCTCGCTCCAATCCTTATAATCATCGCTAGGTGGTCTATTGAATAAAAATAGTCAGGAAAATTTTAAGCACAAAAGAGCTCAACAAGATTTTTATTATTTCTTATGTTCTTTGTACTGTCATATTTAATAATGAATAGATGAAAAGAATTTGCAAAATAAAATAAAATAACTAGGACATCTAATGCTCTACCATTACACATTTTCAAAAATAAGACGATGCTACATAGGAATCCCTATGGTCAGCCCTGTGTCATTTCTATTACAATGATTTCTGGAAAAAAACATTATTCGAATGAGATCATCTATATTCCAATGATATCTAAGCTAGGTATTTACCCATGCGTTGCTACATGGTAGAAATATTCTATTACATTAACCCATAATTTACCTATCCACATTACATGATTGCATAAATAAATGTAAATCCAGTCCTTGATTTTATATTGTAATCACTTTTTTACTTACGAAACAAAATATAATTTATTTGTTAAGTCAACAAAGATGTGACTGTTAAGGTGATTTTGAAGGAATGTTCATTAGGAAAAATAGTTAACTGCCCGTGCTTGCAACAGGGACATTAGATATATGCCTTTAGAATTTCCATGCATATATCCATCATCACGTTTTAACGAAAATGTAGTTGATATTTTTGTTGGAAACATGACAGCGACTCCACCTCGGGAGGGAAACGGACTGGACCGATTCCTACGGATGCACGGCGCCCACGGTGATCGCGGTGCCCATGCTCCCCACGTTCCCCGCGATGAGGCTTTTCTGTTACGACGTGTGCATGAGCTCTCTTGACTGTATCTCTCTCGGGCGTTTATATAATCCCTACTATACATCAATACAAGTCATCAGTTCAAGCATCATTCACTTTCTTGGTATCAGAGGCCCCGGTTCCCTCCTCTTCGCTTCCGCCATGATGAACCGGTGCACTCTCAGGCGCACTCGCTCCTTCGGCGATGCAGACGCTACCGCGGGCCTTGCTCCATTTCCCGTGGCGCCCGTCACCGCCGTTCCTCCCGTAGCACCTGCCGGCGCCCGTCTTCCCAGTGCCCCTACTGCACGCCTACCGGCCAGACCCAGTGTCCGGCCCCTTCGTGCCCATGCCGGTCGGCGCACTCGCTCTCGCCAACAACGTCCAGGTTCCAGTTGTTCCCCTTCCCCCATCCATGCACCATGTGAGCATTACCTCCTTCATCCCCTTCGAGTTGAGCCTGGAGGCCAACAATTACTCGAAGTGGCGCTAGCTCTTCCTCTATGTTCTCCACAAGTTCAACGTGGAGGACCACATCCTGGAGGAAGCCGATCCGCTCCATCAGGGGCCCGTGTGGAGGAACGACGACATCACCCTGGTGCTGTGGATCTACGCCACAATCTCGGATGATCTCTACGACATCATCATGACGCCGCAGAGCACGGCCTACCACATGTGGCACGCCCTGCACATCTACTTCTGTGACAACGCCACCGGGCGCACCATCCACATCGGCACGCAGTTCCATGCCACAGTGCAGGGGGACACCTCCATCGGTGAGTACTGTCACCGCCTACAGTCCCTCACCAACACGCTGGCGGAGGTGGACGAACCCGTCACCGACCACGCCCTGACCCTCCAGCTGGTGCGCGGCCTGAGCCGCCGTTTCCATGTGATGGGGACCCTGCTAGCGATCCAGGTTCCCTTTCCCAGCTTCAGCAAGGCGCGCTCCCGCCTCCTTTTGGAGGAAATTTCTCTCGGCGAGCGTGAGCGCCTCGAGGGGGCCACCGCCCTCGCCGTCGGCCATGTCTCCGGCGGCTCCTCCTCGGGCGACCGCGGCTCCGACCGTGGCAGCGACAGGCAGTCCGGCGCGCGCGCCGACAAGGGAAAGGGGCCTGCTGAGGCCCCCGAGCACCCCACTCAACACGAGCACCGTGGCCGCGGTGGGCGCGGCCGTGGACGTGGACGTGGCAACGACGCGTCCTCCTCGAGCTCCTTCGCCGGGCGTGGCCAGGCGACTCCCATGCCGTGGATGGCTACTTCGCGCCGTGGTGTTCGGCGCTTCCATCCGCCCAGTAGTGGCGCACGCCCTGGGCGCCGCCCAATTGTAAGGTCATTTTCCTACTTTGTGTGTTTGGAGGATGATGACAACCCTTTATTGGCCTAATCTCATGCTATGTGTTTCAGGTTTCGGTTTTAGGCCTTCTTCGGTTAGCTATTCTCTCTGAAGAAAAAAGATCGAAGGCGGTGTTTTCTACATGTTTGTTTATCTCTTTTGGTCATAGGGAACCCGTACTATCAAGAATGAATCCACATTGGAAAGTGTTGGGGGTATCATTTCACGTACACTTACCTCACCCCTCTCTTGCCTTCCTAAACTGTGAGAGAGAACTCCTCCCTTTCTTTCCTACTACTTACTGTGGGCTCCAGCAGTTGAACCGCTCTCTGGAGCGGTTGTACCGCTGGGTCTTGGCGCTGACCAGTTTTGTTCGAGCGGTTGAACTGCTACTTCCGGGCGATGGTACCGCCAATGCTCAGCAAAGACTAGGGCGGTTGTTCCGGCCAGGCACCGCCCAAGTACCGGTCAGGCCTCTGTTTTGATGCGGTACTTAGGCGGTGGTGTCCCGGTTGGTCCGGTCGTACCGGTACCACCGGTGTTTGGAGCGGTTCTACCGCTCAGGACTTAGCCGCCCGAGCGCTCAAGGCCATGCGGTTGCACCGGCCCGGTACCGCTCGACTACCGCACTCAGGGGTGACCCCCTTCTGTTCCTATGCGGTGGTTGAGCGGTGGCTAGGCGGTTGGTCCGGTTGTTCTTCTCAACCGGTACTACCTCCTAGTCGCCCGGTTGTACCGCCTGGTATGGTTCTGCACGTAAACTGTGAGTCCCGGTTGTACCGGGACCAGGAGCGGTTGTACCGCTGCACTACTGAGAACACGGTAATAGTTGGATTTCTAGGGTTGCTATATAAGGGTGCTTCTTCCACCTACCACATTTACCTCTTACCTCTCTCTTTCCACCATTAATGCTACTCAAGCTATCTTTGCCCGATCTCTCTCTCTAGCCACTCAAACTTGTTGATTTGCTAGGGATTGAAGGAGGAGACCTAGATCTACACTTCCACCAAAGGATATTTGCTTCCCCCATACTTTCTTGTTTGGATTTTGTTACTCTTGGGTGCTTTGTGCACCCTAGACGGTTGAGGTCACCTTGGAGCCATATTCCATTGTGGTGAAGCTTCGTGGTTTCGTTGGGAGCCTCCAATTAAGTTGCGAAGTTTGCCCCAACCTTGTTTGTAAAGGTCCGGTCGCCGCCTCCAAGGGCACCAATAGTGGAATCACGGCATCTCGCATTGTGTGAGGCGTGAGGAGAATACGGTGGCCCTAGTGGCTTCTTGGGGAGCATTGTGCCTCCACACCGCTCTAACGGAGACGTACTTCCCTTCAAAAGGAAGGAACTTTGGTAACACATCCTGGTCTTCACCGGGTCCACTCTTGGTTATCTCTTACCTTTACTTGTGCTAGCTTATTAGTGTTACTTATCTTGCTTGCTTGTTTGTTCGTTGTTGTTGCATCATATAGGTTTCTCACCTAGTTGCACATCTAGACAACCTACTTTGTTGCAAAGTTTAATTTGGTAAAGAAACAAAAAAATTGTTAGTTGCCTATTCACCCCCCCTCTAGTCAACCATATCGATCCTTTCAATTGGTATCAGAGCCTCGTCTCTTTACTAAGGACTTTGTCGTCCGAAGAGTATGGTTGATACCATAGACGGTGTGGAGGAACACTCCGGTGTGAATCCAATCTCGTCTACGGGCGATGGGGAAACCTCGGTCTCTCGTGAGGAGTTCAATGTGGCCTTGGAGACTTTGAAAACCTCCATGACGACCGAGGTTGAAAGCATGTTTACTAAATTCATTGAAGGGATTAAACTATCCACCACACCATTGAAAGTGGGTGATCCCACCAACAAGGTGGCGGATGCTATCTCCAACAAGGGGGAAGCTAGTAGTGAAAAGGCTCCTTCTTCTAGTGGTAAAAATGGCACCGGCATCTTTGCCCATGTGGAACCGCCACTTGTGTATGGTGGACCGATTCCTTCCACTCATTTGAATCATGCCGGTCCTCCCCCTAAGATTGTGAAAAACGAGGACTTTGATTCTTGAGTCTATCGCTTTAAGCGTCATTTAAATCATGTGAACACTAATCTTTGGAGAATCATTGAAGAAGGTTTCCATCCGCATGATCCAAGCAACTTCACTCCTTGAGAAGCCGTGGATAATCAATTCAATGAGAATGGTCTGTTCATCACTCAAGATGTAATTCCACCCAAAGATCTTCCTCATCTTCGGCCCTTCGCCTTGGCCAAGGATGCATGGCTTTGTGTTGGCTCTCTCTACCGGGGAAGCGCAAGCATCCAACGCTCCAACTATGAAGTAGTGCAAGATGAAGCCGATGAGTTTGCAATGAAAGAAGATGAAGAACCTCGTGAGCTTTATCGGAGAGTAACCAAACTCGCGGTCTCACTCCGAGATCATGGGAGCAAGGACACATATGACAATTGGATCAAGCGCAAATTCCTCAAGGCAATGATGCCGTACCATAAGGCCATGTCCTCCGTCATTCGTCAAAGGCCGGACTTCCACACTTTAACCTCAAGTGAAGTGTTGGATGAGTTTGTGGCTATGAACATCTTGGACAAGACCGCCGACAATGCGGTGCTTCGTTCTCAAAAGGCAAAGAATCCCAACCTTGCATTGAAGGCCAAGGTTTGTGTTGAAGAAGAAGAAGAAGAAGAAGAAGAAGAGGATGAAGAGGAAAGCAACCCGGAAGATACAAAGTATGCCTATCATGAACACATGGCACTTGCTTCAAGGCAATTCTGGAGCAAGAAAAACTCAAGGCCAAACTTTAACAAGAACAACTCAAGTGGCATGAAGAGCAAGAAACGTGTGAGGACTTGCTACAATTGTGGCAATGTGAGTCACTTTGTTGCGGAGTGCCCGTATGAGAAGAGGGAAGACAATGGTGGCAAGCTCATTCGAAAAGACAACGCCAAGTCTTTCCCCAACAAGAGCAACTTCACCAAGAAAACCCCTCACAAGGCGTTGGTGGTTCAAGAAGAGTACCATGAGGATGATGATGATGATGAAGATGGTGAGTCAGTTCCCTTGGCCTCCATTGCCATTGCAAAAACTCCAAGGATATCTCTCTTCGACTCACCCAATGAGAACATCTCCGCCAAGTGCCTCATGGCTAAAGCCACCAACAAGGTAACCCCCAACATGACCTAATGTGGAGGAAAATGAGTTTGATTCCTTTATGGGTAAACTCAAGGGTAAAATCAAGAAGCATTTTGTTGCTCTCTTGGAACAACTTGGTGAAGCCAATGACGTGATCGAGGCTCACGAACATACTATCTCCAAAATGGAGGGGCAAAGTCATGACTATGCCGATGAGATTTCAGATCTTTCCAATGCTCTTGAGGAAGAGCGTGGTCTTTGTTTGGCTCTTGAGGAGTCACACAATGTTGATCATGCTAAGTTAAAGAAAGATTTGGATCATGCTCTCGTTGTTTCTCATGTGCTAAACTCCGAGAAGGCCAAACTTGGGGTTGATCTTGCTAGACTCAAAGAGGAGTTCGATCTACTTGACAAGGCTCACAAGGTCTTGAAGGGTGCTCATGCTAGCCTCAAAGAGTCTCATGATCAACTTCAAGTAAAGCTAACCAAGGAGAAAGCCATTTTTCCTCATATAATGTTAATTGATAATGCAAATGCTACTAACCCATGTTGTGAGCATGTGCATCTTGTTGAGAAGAACGCTAAGCTAAAGGTGCAACTTGAGAAAGGTCTTGTGTCTTGCATACCAGGCAAGAAGAACCTCAACGACCTTTTGACCAACCAAAAGGGAGTTGTGGCCAAGGAAGGGATTGGGTACGTGCCCAAGTCCAAGAACAACAACAAGAATGACAAGACCAAACGACCTCCTCCTCCCAAGCAGACTTTTGTGAAGGAGGGAGTGGGTGCTTCCAAGGAGAAGAAGAACAATGCGAAGGGTGGCAGTGTCAAGAAGGGCGATGTCACCCCTTCCAACAAAGCCAGCGATTTTAATCCTTCTTATGTGTTATGACGTGCTAGTGATGGGCATGTTTATGCCAAATTTGTTGGTTCTCCTCATGAGTATATTGAATGGTCTATTTGGGTTCCTAAGGCCCTTGTTACTAACATCAAAGGACCCATTAAAAAATGGGTACCTAAAACCAAGCATTGATCTCTTATAGGTGTTTGCTTCCGGTGGGGGATCATGGTTGCTCGATAGTGGAGCTACTAATCATATGACCGAAAGCAAGGACTTGGTGGTGGACGTGCAAAAGATTCCATCCATGCCTACCAACGTCGAGTGGGGTGACGCCTCATCATCTAAGGTATTGGGACTCGGAAAAGTTGGCATTTCTCATGATCTTACGATTGAGAAGGTCATGCTTGTTGAGTACCTTGCAAATAATTTACTTTCCGTTCGCCAACTAGCACTCATGGGCTTTGCCACTTTCTTTGATGCTGATACCATGGCCCTCTTGTGGAGCAAGACTCTTAAAGTAGCCTTTGTTGGGCATGTCGAGAACGGTCTCTATGTGATTAACATTTCGGAGCAACACACTAAGACCGCGACATGCCTAATGGCTAAAGTTGACGTGGGATGGCTTTGGCATCACCATTTAGCCCACGTCAATATGAGATATTTGCAAAGTCTTCTCAAGGGGGATCATGTCCGTGGACTAACAAATGTTAGTTTTGCCAAAGATCGAGCTTGTAGTGCTTGCATCGAAGGAAAGCTACATGAGAAGGCTCACCCTCCCACGACTATCATCTACTCGAAGAAGCCTTTGGAGCTCCTTCATTTGGATCTCTTCGGGCCTCCATATCCTTTGATAGTCTTGGTGGTAGAAAAGTATTGCTTGGTGATTGTGGATGACTATTCAAGATACACTTGGTTATATTTCTTCAAGAGGAAAAGCGAGACCCAACAAACCATCATCGACTTTGCAAATGAAGCTCAACGACAACACAATACAAAGATCTTGACTATAAGAAGTGACAACGGCTCCGAGTTCAAGAACTACACCTTGGATGAGTTTTTGAGTGATGAGGGAATCAAGCATCAATATTCCGCACCTTATACCCCTCAACAAACTGGTGTAGCGGAGAAGAAGAACCGGACGTTGATGGATGCGGCAAGGACCATGATGGCGGAGTTCAAGTCTCCCTACAACTTTTGGGCCGAAGCCATCAACACCGCATGTCATGCATCTAATCGACTCTACCTCCGCAAAGGCTTGAACAAGACTCCATATGAGATACTCACCAGTAACAAAGCCCAACCTCAAGTACTTCCAGGTATTCGGGTGTAAGTGTTTCATTCTCAAGAAAGGTGACCGTTTGTCTAAATTTGAGGCTAGAGCTTATGAGGGCATATTTGTTGGTTATGCTACAAACTCTCATGCTTACCGCGTTCTCAATAAGTTCACGGGACTTATTGAGGAAACGTGTAATGTGGAGTTTGATGAGAATAACGGCTCCCAAGTGGAGCAAAGTGGTACTTGTGATGTAGGTGATGAAATTCCTCCCCAAGCCATAAGAAGAATGGGTGTTGGTCATATCTTACCCATTGAGGAACCCCTTGTGGCCGAAGGAGAAGGACAATGTTCCACTCAAGTGGAACCTTCACCAACCCAAGACCCACACGCTTCTGAAGAACAGAGTGAGGGCCCTCAACCTCAAGAACAAGATAAAGGGCAAGATCAATCTCAAGATGGTGTTGTAACATCAAGTGATGCCCAAGGTCAAGCTCCCTCCTCCAAGCAAGTTCAAGATCAAGAGCTTCCACAATATCAAGAACAAGCTTAAGACGACGTTCAAGATGATCAAGTGACCATTCCTCGTCTCACCCCCGAGGAGGAATTGGAGCATCGAGCCGCCAAGGTTGCTTCCAAGCTCTCCACCAAAGATCATCTCATGACAAATGTGCTTGGAAGCTTAAGAAAGGGGGTAAGCACTCGTAGACAATTGGCAAACTATTGTGAAAATCACGCGTTTGTCTCTTGTATTGAACCCCAAAAGGTCTATCAGGCGCTTGAAGATCCGGATTGGCTCAATGCCATGCATGAAGAACTCAACAACTTCGAGCGACACAAAGTGTGGAGATTGGTGCCAAGGCCAACGGTGAACCACAATGTCATTGGAACCAAGTGGATATTCAAGAACAAGCAAGATGCTCATGGGATTATCATTCGCAACAAAGCTCGTTTGGTAGCACAAGGCTACTCCCAAGTCGAGGGTATCGACTACGATGAAACCTTTACTCCCGTTGCTCGTCTTGAATCCATTCGCATGCTAATTGCCTATGCTTCTCATCATAACTTTAGGTTACAACAAATGGATGTGAAGAGTGCTTTTCTTAATGGTCCTATTAATGAATTGGTTTATGTCAAGCAACCCCCCAGGTTCGAGGATCACTACTTTCTCGATCATGTGTATCAACTCGATAAGGCACTCTATGGCCTTAAACAAGCCCCACGTGCGTGGTATGGCCACCTTACCAATTTGTTACAAGACCGTGGTTTTGAAGTTGGGCTAATCGACCCCACTCTTTTTACTAAGAAGGTCAAAGGGGAATTGTTTGTGTGCCAATTATATGTTGATGATATTATCTTTGGTTCCCCTAACAAAGCTTTCAATGAGGAATTTGCCGCTCTAATGACCTCAAAGTTCGAGATGTCCTCCATGGGAGAGTTAAAGTTTTTTCTCGGGTTCGAAGTGAAGCAACAGAGAGAAGGAACCTTCATCAACCAAGCCAAATGCACTCAATACATGCTCAAGAGATTCAAGCTAAGTGATGTCAAGCCGACTTCCACTCCCATGCCCACCAAGTGCCAACTTGACATTGATCCCAATGGTAAAGCGGTGGATCAAAAGGTATATCGCTCCATGATAGGCTCTTTGCTTTACCTTTGTGCATCTAGACCGGATATCATGTTGAGTGTGGGTATTTGTGCATGGTTTCATGCCGCACCTAAGGAAAGTCACTTTGTGGCGGTCAAACGAATCTTTCGATATTTGGCTCATACCCCAAACTTTGGCTTATGGTACCCAGAGGAGCAAACTTCAAGCTTGCAGGTTATTCGGACTCGGATTGGGCAGGGGACAAAGTGGATAGGAAGTCCACTTTTGGAGGGTGCCAATTTCTTGGCTGCTCTTTGGTGAGTTGGTCTTCCAAGAAGCAAAGTTGTGTGTCTCTCTCGTCCACGGAAGCGGAGTATGTGGCTGCCGGTAGTTGTTGTGCTCAACTTTTATGGATGAGGCAAACTTTAAAGGATTACGATGTCATTTGTGACAAAGTGCCTCTTTGGTGTGACAATGAAAGTGCCATCAAGATTTCTCTCAACCCGGTGCAACACTTCAAGACAAAGCATATTGAGATTCGGTATCACTTCATCCAGGATCACATAAGGCGAGGGGAAATCGAGCTCAACTACGTCAACACTCATGATAACCTGGCAGATATTTTCACAAAACCCTTGGATGAAGCAAGATTTCGCAAGTTAAGGCATGAGCTAAATATCATTGATTTGAGCAATGTTGCTTGAACCCTTGCACACCCCACCATACTCAACTTGTTATCTTGTTTAGATGTAGGAATGGACATAGGGGGAGTGGTGTTCTCTCAATGAACTCTTCCTCCCCCCCCCCCATTATGCATAAATTGATCAACTCTTTCACATTATCTTGTTTAAAGACGAGTTTTGGTCATGGGCCCAAGGATAATTCTTCGCGGTGCCATACCAATTGACTCATACATAGGTGGCTACGGCCACCGACCCCCTTGATAGTGTTGTGCTTTGTGTTTGTCCTTCTTGTCCTTGCCTTAGTTTGTTTTATTAGGCTCTAGGTGTTGGGATCTCCAAGTGTGGTTCTCTTTCGTTTTCTTTTCGTTTTTGTTGGTTTCTTGGAGACCCACCTTTTTCCCCGTGCCTTCTCTACCCCAAGCCTTCCCTTCCTCGAGCCATCTAGTATAATTACACACACTTGACCATGGCTTTGGTGATGGTGACCGGGCGGTACAACCGGGGTCACGGGCGGTTCTACTGCTGGTGCTCTCCAGGCGGTCTCCCAGCGGTGCTTGAGAGGTTCCACCGCTCAACCACTGGGGTGCCCGTCTGGCCGGTTCTACCGGTTGGTTACGGCGGTACTACCGCTGCCTCTTGGCGACGGAAGTACCGCCCGCAACCACTGGCTCGTACCAGGCAGCGGTACAACCGCTTCCTTAAGCGGTACAACCGCCGCGCGACTTTGGGCCTATATATTCCCATCGGGGCTGGTGGGGGTTTCTTTTCTCTCTCCCTCAGCCCTTCCCATCTTGTGCCCTGGCCACCGGTCGCCATTGCCTCTGCCCCGTAGTGCTTCTCGCGCTTTGGATCTGTGTGATCTCCGTGGATCCTCTCCAAGGAGGCCTCCTCCTTCCCGATTTCTTCCCATGGATGCCGATAATGCCCCATTGTCCTTCATTCTTCGTTCTAGGGTTTGTTCCCCTTGTTCTAGGGCATTACTTAACATTCCGTGTTTATTGTTTAAACTATTGGGTGGAAGAGATCCCTTTTTTCCTCCTACTTAGATTGCACGTCTTTGAGAGTATAAAATGGCTAGTGTGATTCATATTTCGCGGTTAAATCTAGTCCCTACTAGTAGTACCACTGTTCAGCGGTTCTACCGCCTCTACGGGCGGTACAACCGCTGGAGCGGTACTACCTGTAGGAGAACCGGTTCAACCGGTATATCTGCACCATGTAGCCTTGTTTTATTTTCTAAGTTCGTGCAATATATCTTTTCTTATGTTTGTGTGTGCAATCCTCTCATCTTTGTTGGGTTTCTTGTATTCTCCTAGTGCATGTGTTCAGGTGTCTCTAGTTCTTGCTCTGCTCCTCGCAAGACCAAGAAGAGGGCACGACGGACCTTGCGTCCAGTTGTGTCTGATGACGAAGAAGAGGTTGTGATTCCCACCAAGCCCACTCGCCGTGAGAAGTCTGCCGCTGCCAAGCAACGTGTGGTTTTGCCCTTGCATCGTTGGAAAGCCAAGGTTTGGGAAGCTTTCCACTCAAAGAATCCTTATGAGGTTTCCATTGCTCCTCGTTGGACCACTATTCAGTTCCGGAATGAGATGCAAGTGTGGATTGTTCATGAACTCTTTGAGCACAACAAGAACAGGTATGCCAAGCAGTGTACTATCGATCTTGACCATTGGAGGAACAACTTGGAGTATTTTGGTGAGGCACTGGCTCTCTGTGAGGAGTTTGATCTTGTCAAGCTCATGTTTGTCAACTATGACTTTGATGTTCAAATCGTCCACCAGTCACGGTTCACTTTGGAGAACATGACGTGCACACTCTCACTTTCATGTGTCGCGATGAGCTCTTTCAAGTTCCCTGGAGGGCCTTTTGCAATGCTATTGGGTATGATGATACCGGTCTGGAAGGTAGAGGTGGCATTCGCCCTCATGACCATTCTAAGTCTATGCCTAAGGAGAAGCTTGCCCTGATGTCTACTACACAACCTTCTTCTTGTAGACGTTGTTGGGCCTCCAAGTGCAGAGGTTTGTAGGACAGTGGGAAATTTCCCTCAAGTGGATGACCTAAGGTTTATCAATCCGTAGGAGGCGTAGGATGAAGATGGTCTCTCTCAAGCAACCCTTCAACCAAATAACAAAGAGTCTTTTGTGTCCCCAACACACCCAATACAATGGTAAATTGTATAGGTGCACTAGTTCTGCGAAGAGATGGTGATCAAGTGGTATATGGATGGTAGATAATAGTTTTTGTAATCTGAAAATATAAAAACAGCAAGGTAACGAATGGTAAAAGTGAGCGTAAACGGTATTGCAATGCTAGGAAACAAGGCCTAGGGTTCATACTTTCACTAGTGCAAGTCCTCTCAACAATAATAACATAATTGGATCACATAACTATCCCTCAACATGCAACAAAGAGTCACTCCAAAGTCACTAATAGCGGAGAACAAACGAAGAGATTATGGTAGGGTACGAAACCACCTCAAAGTTATTCTTTCCAATCAATCCGTTGGGCTATTCCTATAAGTGTCACAAACAGCCCTAGAGTTCATACTAGAATAACACCTTAAGACACAAATCAACCAAAACCCTAATGTCACCTAGATACTCCAATGTCACTTCAAGTATCCGTGGGTATGATTATACGATATGCATCAGACAATATCAGATTCATCTATTCAACCAACACATAGAACCTCAAAGAGTGCCCCAAAGTTTCTACCGGAGAATCATGACAAAAACGTGTGCCAACCCCTATGCATAGGTTCATGGGCAGAACCCGCAAGTTGATCACCAAAACATACATCAAGTGAATCATGTGGTATCCCATTGTCACCATAGATACGCACGGTAAGACATACATCAAGTGTTCTCAAATCTTTAAAGACTCAATCCAATAAGATAACTTTAAAGGGAAAACTCAATCCATTACAAGAGAGTAGAGGGGGGAAGAAACATCATAGGATCCAACTATAATAACAAAGCTCGCGATACATCAAGATCGTATCACCTCAAGAACATGAGAGAGAGAGAAAGAGATCAAACACATAGCTACCGGTACATACCCTTAGCCCTGAGGGAGAACTACTCCCTCCTCGTCATGGAGAGCACCGGGATGATGAAGATGGCCATCGGAGAGGGATTCCCCCTCTGGCAGGGTGCCGGAACGGGTCTAGATTGGCTTTCGGTGGCTACAGAGGCTTCTGGTGGCGGCACTCCCGATCTATTGTGCTCCCGGATATTTTTAGGGTATATGGAGATATATAGGCGGAAGAAGTACATCAGGGGAGCCAGGAGGGGCCCACGAGGGTGGAGGGCGCGCCCAGGGGGTGGGCGCGCCCCCCTACGTCATGGCCTCCTCGAAGCTTCCCTTCACTACTAGGAAAAAGCCTAGTAGTAGTGCGGGTTAAAAGCTAGTAGTAGTGGGCGCCTGCGCTACTACTACGGCGCTACAGCTAACTAGTAGTAGTAGCGCGGTGCATCCCGCGCTACTAGTACGTGTGTTAGTAGTAGCGTGTGTCTGTGACCCGCGCTACTACTATTAATTTGAAAAAAACAAAAAAAATCTCGACCCCGTGACGCGCGCACGTTGGCCGGGAGCAGGGAGATCTCGTCCATGACGCGTGCCTCGTGGAAGCCATCGAGGGCGGCCGCGGAGGCCAGCCCGGAGTGGGCCAGGAGCTAGAGGACCTGCATCTTGGCATCGTGCGTGGGGAGCAACACCTCGCGGCGGCCGTCGCCGTTGAGGTTGGCGACGAGTGGCGGTAGGAGGCGGTCCACGTCTTCCGGAACGAGAAGTCACCCTCGTGCTGCCGGAGGAGGAGGGGGATGGGTCAGCTAGAGTTGCGGATCGAATCGGAGAGGGGGGAAGGAGGGCTGACCTGGAGCAAGAAGAAGACGGTGAAGGCGGTGAGGAGGAGGATGCTGTGGTCGCGCTTCCACATCTTGGCAGCGGTGAGGAGCTCCGGCGATCGCCCACCGAAGGGATCTCGGAGAGGGAGGGGGCGAAGAAAGCAGAGTGTACCAGCGGCGGCCACCGTTGGAGTATGAGGGAGAGACGAGGAAAGTGAGAGATGGGGAAAGTGAGGGAGAGAGGAGGGATTCAGCTGAGGATACGGGGATATCACCTACCTCATACTTAGTAGTAGCGAGGGGTGTAAAATCGCGCTACTACTATCAACTTAGTAGTAGCGTGGGTTTGTACCCCTCGCTACTACTATGGCCTGTCCCGGGAGGGCACGGTAGAGACCGCTTAGTAGTAGCGAGGGTTAAAAACCCGCGCTACTAGTATCAACTTAGTAGTAGCGAGGGTTAAAAACCCGCGCTACTAGTAAGTAGCAGTAGCGAGGGTTATAAACCCTCGCTACTAGTAAGCGTCTGTCTATAAGCTTTTCCCTAGTAGTTCTTACGTGGACTCCAAGTCTTCTGGGCTTCTTCTGATCCAAAAATAAGTTCCGTGAAGTTTCAGGTCAATTGGACTCCGTTTGATTTTCTTTTTCTGCGATACCCTAAAACAAGGAAAAAAAAATAAACTGGCACTGGGCTCTGGGTTAATAGGTTAGTCCCAAAAATCATATAAAATAGCATATAAAACATCCAAGGTTGATAATATAATAGCATGGAACAATCAAAAATTATAGATACGTTGGAGACGTATCAGCATCCCCAAGCTTAATTCTTGCTCGTCCTCGAGTAGGTAAATGGTAAAAATAGAATTTTTGATGTGGAATGCTACCTAACATATTTATCAATGTAATTCTTCTTTATTGTGGCAAGAATATTCAGATCCATAAGATTCAAGGCAAAAGTTTAATATTGACATAAAAACAATAATACTTCAAGCATACTAACGAAGTAATCATGTCTTCTCAAAATAACATGGCCAAAGAAAGCTATTCCTACAAAATCATATAGTCTGGCTATGCTCCATCTTCACCACACAAAATATTTAAATCATGCACAACCCCGATGACAAGCCAAGCAATTGTTTCATACTTTTGATGTTCTCAAACTTTTTCAATCTTCACGCAATATATGAGCGTGAGCCATGGACATAGCACTATAGGTGGAATATAACGGTGGTTATGGAGAAGACAAAAAGGAGAAGATAGTCTCACATCAACTAGGCGTATAAATGGGCTATGGAGATGCCCATCAATAGATATCAATGTGAGTGAGTAAGGATTTCCATGCAACGGATGCACTAGAGCTATAAATGTATGAAATCTCAACAAAAGAAACTAGTGGGTGTGCATCCAACTCGCTTGCTCACGAAGACCTAGGGAATTTTGAGGAAGCCCATCATTGGAATATACAAGCCAAGTTCTATAATGAAAGATTCCCACTAGTATATGAAAGTGACAACATAGGAGACTCTCTATCATGAAGATCATGGTGCTACTTTGAAGCACAAGTGTGGTAAAAGGATAGTAGCATTGCCCCTTCTCTCTTTTTCTCTCATCATTATTTTTTTATTCGGGCCTTTTTTATGGCCTCTTTTTTTTCTCTCTTTTTTTATTTGGGCTTCTTTGGCCTCTTTTATTTATTTATTTTCCGTCCGGAGTCTCATCCCGACTTGTGGGGGAATCATAGTCTCCATCATCCTTTCCTCACTGGGACAATGCTCTACTAATGACGATCATCACACTTTTATTTTTCTTACAACTCAACAATTACAACTCGATACTTAGAACAAGATATGACTCTATATGAATGCCTCCCGGGGTGTATCGGGATATGCAATGACTCATGAGTGACATGTATGAAAGAATTATGAATGGTGGCTTTGCCACAAATACGATGTCGACTACATGATCATGCTAAGCAATATGACAATGATGGAGTGTGTCATAATAAACGGAACGGTGGAAAGTTGCATGGCAATATATCTCAGAATGGCTATGGAAATGCCATAATAGGTAGATATGGTGGCTGTTTTGAGGAAGGTATATGGTGGGTGTATGATACCGGCGAAAGGTGTGCGGTATTAGAGAGGCTAGCAAGGTGGAAGGGTGAGGGTGCGTATAATCGATGGACTCAACATTAGTCATAAAGAAATCACATACTTATTGCAAAAATCTATTAGTTATTGAAACAAATTACTACACGCATGCTCCTAGGGGGATAGATTGGTAGGAAAAGACCATCGCTCGTCCCTGACCGCCACTCATAAGGAGGACAATCAATAAATACATCATGCTCCGACTTCTTAACATAACGGTTCATCATACGTGCATGCTACGGGAATCACAAACTTCAACACAAGCATTTCGCAAATTCACAACTACTCAAGTAGCATGACTCTAATATCACCATCTTCATATCTCAAAACAATCATCAAGTATCATACTTCTCATAGTATTCAATGCACTTTATATGAATTTTTTTATTATATCCCTCTTGGATGCCCATCATATTAGGACTAGTTTCACAACCAAAGCAAACTACCATGCTGTTTTAAAGACTCTCAAAATAATATAAGTGAAGCATGAGAGATCTATTATTTCTATAAAATAAAACCACCACCGTGCTCTAAAAAGATATAAGTGAAGCACTAGAGCAAATGACAAACTACTCCGAAAGATATAAGTGAAGATTAATGATTAGTCCAATAATTATGCAACTATGTGAAGACTCTCTAACATTTAATAATTTCAGATCTTGGTACTTTATTCAAACAGCAAGCAAAACAAAAGTAAATAAAATGACGCTCCAAGCACATATCATGTGGTAAATAAAAATATAGCTCCAAGTAAAGTTACCGATGAACGAAGACGAAAGAGGGGATGCCTTCCGGGGCATCCCCAAGCTTAGGCTCTTGGTTGTCCTTGAATATTACCTTGGGGTGTCTTGGGAATCCCCATGCTTAGGCTCTTTCTACTCCTTATTCCATAGTCCATCGAATCTTTACCCAAAACTTGAAAACTTCACAACACAAAACTTAACAGAAAACTCGTAAGCTCCGTTAGCGAAAGAAAACAAAACACCACTTCAAGGTACTGTAATTAACTCATTCCTTATTTATATTGGTGTTAAACCTACTGTATTCCAGCTTCTCTATGGGTTATAAACTATTTTACTAGCCATAGATTCATCAAAATAAGCAAACAACACACGGAAAATAGAATCTGTCAAAAACAGAACAATCTGTAGTAATCTGGATCAAACATATACTTCTAGAACTCATAAAATTCTCAAATAAATTTCTGGATGTGAGGAATTTATCTATTAATCATCTGAAAAAAAATTTAACTAAATAGCACTCTCCAATCAAAAAATGGCAGCAATTCTCGTGAGCACTAAAGTTTTTGTTTTTTACAGCATGATCGCAAAGACTTTCCCCAAGTCTTCCCAAAGGTTCTACTTCACACAAACACTAACTAAAAGCATAACACCACATCTAAACAGAGGCTAGATGAATTATTTATTAATAAACACGAGCAAAAAGCAAGGGACAAAAATAAAATTGGGTTGCCTCCCAACAAGCGCTATCGTTTAACGCCCCTTGCTAGGCATGATGATTTCAATGATGCTCACGTAAAAGATAAGAATTGAAACATAAAGAGAGCATCATGAAGAATATGACTACCACATTTAAGTATAACCCACTTCCTATGCATAGGGATTTTGTGAGCAAACAACTTATTGGAACAATAATCAACTAGCATAGGAAGGTAAAACAAGCATAACTTCGAAACTTTAAGCACATAGAGAGGAAACTTGATATTATTGCAATTCCTACAAGCATATGTTCCTCCCTCATAATAATTTTCAGTAGCATCATGAATGAATTCAACAATATAACCAGCATCTAAAGCATTCTTTTCATGATCTACAAGCATATAATTTTTATTACTATCCACATAAGCAAATTTCTTCTCATGAATAATAGTGGGAGTATCATAAGAAACTCAAATACTATAAATTGTTTCTACATTAAAAGAGTAATGTTCAGAAAAGGGGTAACCTTAATCATGACAAGTTTTATAAATATAATCACTACTTTTTATAGCATAAGTATCATCACAATAATCATCATAAGTAGGAGGCATGCTATCATCATTATAAATTTGCATATCAAAACTTGGGAGACTAAAAATATCATCTTCATTAAACATAGCCTCCCCAAGCTTGGGACTGACATTAATTGCAGCAAATATATTCTCAAAAACATCATCTTGATCAAACATAGCATCCCCAAGCTTGGGCCTTTTCATATCATAAGCATAATCACTCTCATAAGTAATAGTATGGATACCACCAATAGTATAGAAATTATCATACTCTTCCAAGCAAGTGCCAAAAAGATTTTCAAGATCATAAGAAGTATCATTATATTCCACAATTATATTTTCATGAGGCAGAATAGTAATGGGAGCATCATTATTTGGGGGAGATATCTTTTTACCTCTCTTCCTTTTTCTTTTCTTCTTCTTCACCACATCATGTGTGGGTTCAATCCTCTTTTTTGAGCTCCTTATTAATGAGATTGGTTGAATAGGAGGCTCCTCCTCGTTACTTGAATCATCATAAGAAATAATAGGAGGGTATTGGGAAGTCTCTTCCCTTTCATTAGTATTCTCTTCATCTTCTATTTGTTTTCTTTTATTTATTTGGCAATATAAGGGTTTTCAATGCAATTCACCGCACAATACATATAAATTTCCTCTAGATCAAAGCCAAGAAGTTTATAACGGGCAAATTCTGGGAGATCCCTAGTTATATGTTTCATTTCTTTGCAACCCATAAGCAAGCTAAGTTCATTATAATGTGCAAGGTAAATCAAGTTATCATAATTTTTGGACACGATTAGATCGTGAAACAACTTGCATCAGATAGCTAAATGACCACTTTCATTGCAAAGTCCACAAGTACGGCCAAGAAAAAATAAATTTTCAGCACAATCATCTAGTATTTCTTGCAAAAATTTAGTTCCTAAGTACTTATGCTTCTTGCGATATCTATCTTCCCTTTTTGGTGTGTACTTACAAACCCAATGCAGTCCTCAAAAATTGGCATGTTTATAGGAGAAATTATCATCATAACTAGTGCAATCATCATTAGTATCATGGATATTCAAAGAATTCGTACTAACAACATTGCAATCATTCTCATCATTCAAATATTTAGTGCCAAACATTTTAATGCATTCTTCTTCTAACAATTTGGCACAATTTTCCTTTCCATCATACTCACAAAAGATATTAAAAAGGTGAAGCGTATGAGACAAACTCAATTCCATTTTTATATAGTTTTCTTTTATAAACTAAACTAGTGATAAAACAAGAAATTAAAAGACTCGATTGCAAGATCTAAAGATATACCTTCAAACGCTAACCTCCCCGGCAATGTCACCAGAAAAGAGCTTGATGTCTACTACACAACCTTGTTCTTGTAGACGTTGTTGGGCCTCCAAGTGCAAAGGTTTGTAGGACAGTAGCAAATTTCCCTCAACTGGATGACCTAAGGTTTATCAATCTGTAGGAGGCATAGGATGAAGATGGTCTATCTCAAGCAACCCTGCAACCAAATAACAAAGAGTCTCTTGCGTCCCCAACACACCCAATACAATGGTAAATTGTATAGGTGCACTAGTTCGGCGAAGAGATGGTGATACAAGTGGTATATGGATGGTAGATAATAGTTTTTGTAATCTGAAAATATAAAAACAGCAAGGTAACAAATGGTAAAAATGAGCGTAAACGGTATTGCAATGCTAGGAAACAAGGCCTAGGGTTCATACTTTCACTAGTGCAAGTCCTCTCAACAATAATAACATAATTGCATCACATAACTATCCCTCAACATGCAACAAAGAGTCACTCCAAAGTCACTAATAGCGGAGAACAAACGAAGAGATTATGGTAGGGTACGAAACCACCTCAAAGTTATTCTTTCCAATCAATCCGTTGGGCTATTCCTATAAGTGTCACAAACAGCCCTAGAGTTCGTACTAGAATAACACCTTAAGACACAAATCAACCAAAACCCTAATGTCACCTAGATACTCCAATGTCACCTCAAGTATCCGTGGGTATGATTATACGATATGCATCACACAATATCAGATTCATCTATTCAACCAACACATAGAACCTCAAAGAGTGCCCCAAAGTTTCTACCGGAGAACCACGACGAAAACGTGTGCCAACCCCTATGCATAGGTTCATGGGCGGAACCCGCAAGTTGATCACCAAAACATACATCAAGTGAATCACGTGGTATCCCATTGTCACCATAGATATGCATGGCAGGACATACATCAAGTGTTCTCAAATCTTTAAAGACTCAATCGGATAAAATAACTTCAAAGGGAAAAATCAATCCATTACAAGTGAGTAGAGGGGGGAAGAAACATCATAGGATACAACTATAATAGCAAAGCTCGCGATACATCAAGATCGTATCACCTCAAGAACACAAGAGAGGGAGATCAAACACATAGCTACTGGTACATACCCTCAGCCCCTAGGGAGAACTACACCCTCCTCGTCATGGAGAGCACCGGGATGATGAAAATGGTCACCGGAGAGGGATTCCAGCTCCAGCAGGGTGCCGGAACAGGTCTAGATTGGCTTTCGGTGGCTAAGGAGGCTTCTGGCGGCGGAACTCCCGATCTATTGTACTCCCAGATGTTTTTAGGGTCTATGGAGATATGTAGGTGGAAGAAGTACGTCAGGGGAGCCACGAGGGGCCCACGAGGGTGGAGGGCGCCCCCAGGGGGGTGGGCGCGCACCCCTACCTTGTGGCCTCCTCGAAGCTTCCCTTACGTGGACGCCAAGTCTTCTGGGCTTCTTCTGATCCAAAAATAAGTTCCGTGAAGTTTCAGGTCAATTGGACTCCGTTTGATTTTCTTTTTCTACGATACTCTAAATCAAGGAAAAAAACAAAAACTGGCACTGGGCTCTGGGATAATAGGTTAGTCCCAAAAATCATATAAAATAGCATATAAATGCATATAAAACATCCAAGGTTGATAATATAATAGCATGGAACAATCAAAAATTATAGATACGTTGGAGACGTATCATGCCCCTCTGTACATTCGGGGTTATGGTATTATTGGAGAATCTAAGGATTTGGTGAAGGTCTATGACATCATGCATCGTGTGTTTCGCAATGTGCTTCTGCCCAAGGTGGGAAATCAAGATGAAATCCATGGCTATCTTGTTGACTTGATGGTTGCAATGAAGACCAAGGTGGGTTCTGGGGAAACGTTTGACGTGTCCAACTGGCTGTGGCACGAGATGTACAACATGGTCATCTACAGGAAGGTCCCCATTTATGCTCCATTTGTCATGTGCTTTCTGAACTCGGTATGGGAGGTTCACCGTCCTGGAGAGGCTCTCACCTCTCCCGATAATCTCACTGTTCATGAGGTAAAGCTTCTTAAGAAGAACAAGCACGCCGAGCCTCGCTTCCCTGCCAATGCTCCTGAGGATGTCTATGCCACTTCTAACGATGAGGACTTTGAGATGGAGCCAGGAGCCAAGCCCTCTTGGGTGGACAAGCTCACTGCCAAGGTGAAGAAGACTTTCTGCCTCTAGTCTGACATCCAGAAGTGGATGTATGAGGCCCATGTCAATGAGAAGCATGCCCGACGTCGCCAAATTGCAATGATGAAGCACCTCAATATGCCGGTTCAGAGTGGCTCTGAGAAGAGTATCACACTGGAGGAGCGTTGGATATCTACCCACAGCACCTAGTCTGATGATGAAGCTCCTCCCCATCCATCCACCTCCTTTGCCGCAACTGATGATACCGTGGAGGAATCCGATCAAGACGATGTTGACTAGTCTGATGATGACGCAGATCCAGATGCTACCCAGGAGTCGGAGGAGGACGATTGAGCCTTGGGACGCTAGCTTCACTCTTTTTCCTTTTTGGTATCTTGATGCCAAAGGGGGAGAGAGTTTTAGGTCTCGGGATGTGCATGGGTTTTTATTTTCCTTGTTGCTTGTGTTTTTCCTTTTCGTTCGTTTGTGTTGAACTTTGGCCTATGAACCTTGTTGCTTATCTCTGCTTGCTTGGTGTAAGACATGTGCATATCTAGCTATCTATCTTTATTTTCCGTGATATTGTTGTGTATTCCTTTATTATCTTTATCTTCATATTATGGTCTTATTGCTCACCATGTTTAGTAGGAGTGGCGAGTCTATAAAATCTAGGGGGAGTCTCGTCCCAAATATGTGCTCTCAAATAGCCTTCTCAATTTGGGGCACACATCTAGGAGGATTCCCGTCTACATTTTCTAGACTTTCCACTTGCAAATCGTGGAGTTGTCATCATCCACCAAAAAGGGGGAGATTGTAAGGTCATTTCCCTACTTTGTGTTTTGGAGGATGATGACAACCCTTTATTGGCCTAATCGTATGCTAAGTGTTTCAGGTTTCGGTTTTAGGCCTTCTTCGGCTAGTATTCTCTCCAAAGAAAAAAGATCGAAGACGGTGTTTTCTACATGTTTGTTTATCTCTTTTGGTCACAGGGAACCCGTACTATCAAGAGGGAATCCACATTGGAAAGTGTTGGGGGTATCATTTCATGTACACTTACCTCACCCCTCTCTTGCCTTCCTACACTGAGAGAGAGAGAGAGCTCCTCCCTTTCTTTCCTACTGCTTACTGTGGGCTTTGGTGGTTGTACCGCTCTCTAGGGCGGTTGTACCGCTGGGTCTTGGCGCTGACCAGTTTTGTTGGAGCGGTTGTACCGCTACTTCCGGGCGGTGGTACCGCCAATGCTCAGCAATGACTAGGGCGGTTGTTCCGGCCACGCACCGCCCAAGTACCGGTCAGGCCTCTGTTTTGATTGGTACTCGGGCGGTGGTAGCCCGGTTGGTCCAGTCGTACCGGTACCACCGATGTCCGGAGCGGTTCTACCGCTCAGGAATTAGCCGCTCGAGCGCTCAAGGCCATGCGGTTGCACCGGCCCGGTACCGCTCGACTACCGCACTCAGGGGTGACTCCCTTCTGTTTCTATGCGGTGGTTAAGCGGTGGCTGGGCGGTTGGTCTGGTTGTTCTTCTCAACCAGTACTACTGCCTGGTCGCCCGATTGTACTGCCTCGTAGGGTTCTGCACGTAAACTGTGAGTCCCGGTTGTACCGGGACCAGGAGCGGTTGTACCGCTGTAGTACTGAGAACACAGTAACGGTTGGATTTTTAGGGTTGCTATATAAGGGTGCTTCTTCCACCTAGCACATTTACCTCTTACCTCTCTCTTTCCACCATTAATGCTACTCAAGCTCTCTTTGCCTGATCCCTCTCTCTAGCCACTCAAACTTGTTGGTTTGCTAGGGATTCAAGGAGGAGACCTAGATCTACACTTCCACCAAAGGATATTTGCTTCTCCCATACTTTCTTGTGTGGATTTTGTTACTCTTGGGTGCTTTGTGCACCCTAGACGGTTGAGGTCACCTCGGAGCCATATTCCATTGTGGTGAAGCTTCGTGGTTTCGCTGGGAGCCTCCAATTAAGTTATGGAGTTTGCCCCAACCTTGTTTGTAAAGGTCCGGTCGCTGCCTCCAAGGGCACCAATAGTGGAATCACGGCATCCCGCATTGTGTGAGGCGTGAGGAGAATACGGTGGCCCTAGTGGCTTCTTGGGGCGCATTGTGCCTTCACACCGCTCTAACGGAGACATAATTCCCTTCAAAGGAAGTAACTTCGGTAACACATCCTCGTCTTGACCGGGTCCACTCTTGGTTATCTCTTACCTTTACTTGTGCTAGCTTATTAGTGTTACTTATCTTGCTTGCTTGTTTGTTCATTGTTGTTGCATCATATAGGTTGCTCACCTAGTTGCAATTTAGACAACCTACTTTGTTGCAAAGTTTAATTTGGTAAAGAAACAAAAAAATTGTTAGTTGCCTATTCACCCCCCCTCTAGTCAACCATATCGATTCTTTCACCAATGCCACCAGCGTGCTCGGTCCGCGCCCCAGCGCGCTGCACCAAGCCTACTTCGCCGGGTCCTCGCCACACCAGGCCAGCTCCTCCTCCGGCCCGTCCAACTGGGATAGCTATGCCATGCTGAACGCTGCCCTCGCCAACCTTTAGATGCAGCAGCCTCATGCCGGTCCCGACTGGTTCATGGACTCTGGGGCCTCGTCCCACATTGCCAGCAACAGTAGTAACCTCGACAAGCTCACTTCCCCTTCAATGCATACTTCTCCTTTCATTGTTGTTGGAAACGTTTCTAAGATCCCTGTAGCTGCTACCGGCACCGCACGTATCATTGATAGCCCCTTCCATCTCAACCACATCCTATACTCCCCTCACATCATTACAAATTTAATTTATGGTCGTCGCTTCACTCGAGATAACCTTGTTACTGTTGCCTTTGACCCATTTGGCTTCTCTGTGAAGGACTTGGCAACGGGGACAACTCTGATTCGGTGCAATAGTTCAGGCGAGCTTTATCCTTTCCACTCCAATAATGGCAGTGCACGGGACACTCAGGCCCTCTCCGTTCTCGAAGACGGCGACATATGGCATCTCCGATTAGGGCATCCTAGCCACGCCTCACTTTCCATTTTAGCTAAAGATTTCCTTCCTAAATGTAATAAATCGCCAATTTCATCCATATGTGGATCTTGTAAAATTGGCAAGCAGCCCAGACTACCTTTTCCTACATAAAACTCATTTACTACTGCTCCTTTCCAATTGCTTCACTATGATCTTTGGACTTCACCCGTGTGTAGTTTCTCTGGATTCTAGTACTATTTGGTTGTATTGGACGATTATACCCACTATTCCTGGACCTTCCCATTACGATGCAAATCAGACGCCTCCTCGACCCTCCAATGTTTCTTTGCGTTTGTCCATACACAATACAACACTCCCATACGCTGCCTACAGTGCGATAATGGCGGTGAATTCCTGTCCTCCTCCCTACGCGAATACTTCTCTCATACCGGTGTGTCTTTCCGTCTCTCTTGCCCTCACACATCACCACAGAACGGGAAGGCCGAGAGACTCATCCGTACAACAAATGACATCATATGCACACTCGTTGTCCACGCCCACATGGCTCCTAAATATTGGGTGGAAGCCTTGCATACTGCAACTCACCTCTTAAACCGACGTCCCTCTTCAGCCATCAATAATGTCACCCCGTATCTGCTCCTCAACGGTGTCCACTGCTACCTCTTGAGCACTTCATTGGATTTCCCTGAAGAGGAGAGGATGATGTAGCAAAGTAGCGTAAGTATTTCCCTCAGTTTTTGAGAACCAAGGTATCAATCCAGTAGGAGGCTATGCGTGAGTCCCTCGTACCTACACAAAAACAATAGCTCAATGCAACCAACGCGCTTAGGGGTTGTCAATCCCTTCACGGTCACTTACGAAAGTGAGATCTGATAGAGATGATAAATAATATTTTTGGTATAGAGATGCAAAGTAAAAAGTAAAAGCAAAGTAAAAGCAAAGCAATAATAAAGTGATGGAGATTGATATGATGAGAAAGAGACCCGGGGGCCATAGATTTCACTAGTGGCTTCTCAAGAGCATAAGTATTCTATGGTGGGTGAACAAATTACTGTTGAGCAATTGACAGAATTGAGAATAGTTATGAGAATATCTAGGTATGATCATGTATATAGGCATCACATCCGAGACAAGTAGACCGGCTCCTGCCTGCAGCTACTAGTATTACTCTACTCATCGACCGCTATCCAGCATGCATCTAGAGTATTAAGTTAAAAACAGAGTAAGGACTTAAGCAAGATGACATGATGTAGAGGGATAGTTTCATGCAATATGATAAAAAAAACCATCTTGTTATCCTCGATGGCAATGATACAATACGTGCCTTGCTTCCCCTTCTGTCACTGGGGAAGGACACCGCAAGATCGAACCCAAAGCTAAGAACTTCTCCCATGGCAAGAACAACCAATCTAGTAGGCCAAACCAAACTGATAATTCGAGGAGACTTTCAAAGATAACCAATCATACATAAAAGAATTCAGAGAAGATTCAAATATTATTCATAGATAGACTTGATCATAAACCCACAATTCATCGGTCTCAACAAACACACCGCAAAAAGAAGATTACTTCGAATAGATCTCCATGAGAGAGTGGGAGAACATTGTATTGAGATCCAAAAAGAGAGAAGAAGCCATCTAGCTACTAACTATGGACCCGTAGGTCTGAAGTAAACTACTCACACTTCATCGGAGGGGCTTGGATGATGATGTAGAAGCCCTCCGTGATCGATGCCCCCTCTGGCGGAGCTCTGGAACAGGCCCCAAGATGGGTTCTTGTGTATACAGAAAGTTGCGGCGGTGGAATTAGGTTTTTGGCTCCATTTCTGATCGTTTGGGGGTACGTGAATATATATATGAGGAAGAAGTACGTCGGTGGAGCAACAGGGGGCTCACGAGGGTGGAGGGCGCGCCTGAGGGGGGTGCAGGCGCCCCCCTACCCCGTGGCCTCCTGTAAATTGGCTTGACGTAGGGTCCAAGTCTCCTGAGTTGTATTCGGTGAGAAAATCACGTTCCCGAAGGTTTCATTCCGTTTGGACTCCGTTTGATATTCCTTTTCGTCGAAACCCTAAAACAGGCAAAAAACAACAATTCTGGGCTGGACCTTCGGTTAATAGGTTAGTCCCAAAAATAATATAAAAGTGGATAATAAAGCCCAATAATGTCCAAAACAGTGGATAATATAGCATGGAGCAATCAAAAAATTATAGATACATTGGAGACGTATCAAGCATCCCCAAGCTTAATTCCTGCTCGTCCTCGAGTAGGTAAATGATAAAAACAGAATTTTTGATGCGGAGTGCTACTTGGCATAATTTCAATGTAAATCTTCTTAATTGTGGTATGAATATTCATATTCAAAAGATTCAAGACAAATGTTCATATTGACATAAAAATAATAATACTTCAAGCATACTAACAAAGCAATTATGTCTTCTCAAAATAACATGGCCAAAGGAAGTTATCCCTACAAAATCATATAGTCTGGCTATGCTCTATCTTCACCACACAAAGTATTTAAATCATGCACAACCCCGATGACAAGCCAAGCAATTGTTTCATACTTTTGACATTTTCAAAAAAAATCGATCTTCACGCAATACATGAACGTGAGACATGGATATAGAACTATATGTGAAATAGAATGGTGGTTGTGGAGAAGACAAAAAAGAGGGGAAGATAGTCTCACATCAACTAGGCGTATCAACGAGCTATGGAGATGCCCATCAATTGATATCAATGTGAGTGAGTAGGGATTGCCATGCAACGGATGCACTAGAGCTATAAGTATATGAAAGCTCAACAAAATAAACTAAGTGGGTGTGCATCCAACTCGCTTGCTCACGAAGACCTAGGGCATTTTGAGGAAGCCCATCATTGGAATATACAAGCCAAGTTCTATAACGAAAAAGTTGCACTAGTATATGAAAGTGACAGAATGAGACACTCTCTATCATGAAGATCATGGTGCTACTTTGAAGCACAAGTGTGGTATAAGGATGGTAACATTGTCCCTTCTCTCTTTTTCTCTCATTTTTTTGGGCATTCTCTCTTTTTTATGGCCTCTTTTTCTTTTTCTTTTTTTTCGTCCGGAGTCTCATCCCGACTTGTGGGGGAATCATAGTATCCATCATCCTTTCCTCACTTGGGACAATGCTCTAAGAATGATGATCATCACACTTTTTATTTTTCTTACAACTCAACAAAATATGACTCTATATGAATGCCTCCGACGGTGTACCGGGATTTGCAATGAATCAAGAGTGACATGTATGAAAGAATTATGAATGGTGGCTTTGCCACAAATACGGTGTCAACTACATGATCATGCTAGCAATATGACAATGATGGAGCGTGTCATAATGAACGGAACGGTGGAAAGTTGCATGGCAATATATCTTGGAATGGCTATGGAAATGCCATGATAGGTAGGTATGGTGGCTGTTTTGAGGAATGTATTTGGTGGGTGTATGATACCGGTGAAAAGTGCGTGGTATTAGAGAGGAGAGCAATGGTGGAAGGAAGGAAAGTGCGTATAATCCATGGACTCAACATTAGTCATAAAGAACTCATATATTTATTGAAAAAATCTAGAAGTAATCAAAGCAAAGTATTACACGCATGCTCCTAGGGGGATAGATTGGTAGGAAAAGACCATCGCTCGTCCCTGACCGCCACTCATAAGAAAAACAATCAATAAATAAATCACGCTCCGACTTCATCACATAACGGTTCACCATACGTGCATGCTACGGGAATCACAAACTTTAACACAAGCATTTCTCAAATTCACAACTACTCAACTAGCATGACTCTAATATCACCATCCTCATATCTCAAAACAATTATCAAGCATCAATTTTTTTTAGTATTCAACGCACTCAAAAGAAAGTTTTACAAATCTTGAATACCAAGCATATTTATTATTAAGGAAATTACCATGCTATTAAGACTCTCAAAATAATCTAAGTGAAGCATGAGAGATCAATAGTTTCTATAAAACAAATCCACCACCGTGCTCTAAAAGATATAAGTGAAGCACTAGAGCAAAATTATATAACTCAAAAGATATAAGTGAAGCACATAGAGTATTCTATAAAATCCCAAATAATGTATGGCTCTCTCAAAAGGTGTGTATAGAAAAGATGATTGTGGTAGACTAACAATCAAAGAATCAAATCATAAAAGATGCTCCAAGCAAAACACATATCTTGTGGTGAATGAAAATATAGCTCCAAGTAAAGGTACCGATAGAAGTAGACGAAAGAGGGGATGCCTTCCGGGGCATCCACAAGCTTTGGCTTTTAGGTGTCCTTAGATTATCTCGGGGGTGCAATGGGCATCCCCAAGCTTAGGCTCTTGCCACTCCTTATTCCATAATCCATCAAATCTTTACCCAAAACTTGAAAACTTCACAACACAAAACTTAAAGTAGAAAATCTCGTGAGCTCCGTTAGCGAAAGAAAACAAAAGACCACTTCAAGGTACTGTAATGAACTCATTAATTATTTATATTGGTGTTATACCAACTGTATTCCAACTTCCCTATGGTTTATAAACTATTTTACTAGCCATAGATTCATCAAAATAAGCAAACAACACACGAAAAACAGAATCTGTCAAAACAGAACAGTCTGTAGTAATCTGTAACTAGCGCAAGATCTCGAAGCCCAAAAATTCTAAAATAAATTGCTGTACGTGAGGAATTTATCTATTAATCATCTGAAAAAAGAATTAACTAAATAGCACATTCCAAATAAAAATGATAGCAGTTCTCGTGAGCGCTAAATTTTCTGTTTTTTACAGCAAGTTCAACAAGACTTTCCCCAAGTCTTCCCAACGGTTCTACTTGGCACAAACACTAATTAAACACATAAAAACACAACCAAAACAGAGGCTAGATAAATTATTTATTAGTAAACAGGAGTAAAAAGCAAGGGATAGAAATAAAATTGGGTTGCCTCCCAACAAGCGCTATTGTTTAACTCCCCTAGCTAGGCATAACAAGCAAGAATAGATCTAGGTATTGCCATAATAGTAAGATAGATTATTAAAACACATTTCATATTCTCTACATTCGGCAGAAAGTTTTCTTTGAGGCAAGCAAAAGTAATCAAAAGGGCTAAATTTAACGGGACAAAAGTCCCCAAGATCGACCTTGGGAGGTATAGGTTCCTCCTTTGGTCCTTCATAATGCACAACCAATTCATCATTATAAGCATTCTTTTGACAGAACTTTGTGAGCCTATATTCAAGAGAATATCCTAGTTCATTATTTCGAATAGCCAAATCATCATTAAGTTCAGAAATTCTATCAATTAAAACATTGGTAGGAACCCTTTTTCTAAGATTTTCATTGAAAGCAACATAGTCTAGAGATTGAAAACGCATTATTTCTTCTTGATCAAAGAGGATAGCCTCTATGGGAGGACGGCAAGTGTCCACCCTATAATGCGCAAAGATTTCTTTGGCTTCTTTTATTATGAATCTAAACTCATGAGCCAAAAAGATAGTAGCGGCACGCTTAACAGAAGAATGCTCAATATTAGAAAATTCTAGAAAAATCCTTTGTACGGAAGGATGCATGTGCATGTATTGTCTTTCAAGTTCAACTACAAGCATGGCAATAGCGTCCACAAGACTACCAGTTCTGTGAAGGATAGAACTACCCATAGAAGGTAAAGCACCGGCACAAGTAAAGAAATCTTGAATAACTCCTTTTCCAATAATATTACCACTACCAACACAGAATTTTTTTGTATGAAAGATGGTAGGTTCTTTAACAGGAGCATCAAAATTTTTCATGATATTATTATTGTCCATATCGACAATAATTTCCCCAATTTCAGACATGGAGGCAGAAGGTAAAGGACTTGACATAACGACAAGCTAGCAAACTAACACACAAGCAAACAAAAAGCAAACGGGCAAAAAGAGGCAAATAGAGAAAGAGAGGGAGGATAGAGAGAGAGAGAGAGGGCGAATAAAACGGCAAGGGTGAAGTGGGGGGGAGAGGAAAACGAGAGGCAAATGGCAATTAATGTAATGCGTGAGATAGGGATTGTGATGGGTACTTGGTATGTTGACTTTTACGCAGACTCCCCGGCAACGGCACCAGAAATGGCTCTTTGTCGGGAGTCAAATCTTGACTTGCGCGAACCTCCTCGGCAATGGCGCAGAAATTCTTCTTGCTACCTCTTGAGCATTGCGTTGGATTTCCCCGAAGAGGAGAGGATGATGCAGCAAAGTAGCGTAAGTATTTCCCTCCATTTTTGATAACCAAGGTATCAATCCAGTAGGAGGCTACGCGCGAGTCCCTCGTACCTACACAAAAACAATAGCTCAACGCAACCAACAAGCTTAGGGGTTGTCAATCCCTTCACGGTCACTTACGAAAGTGAGATCTGATAGAGATGATAAATAATATTTTTGGTATAGAGATGCAAAGTAAAAAGTAAAAGCAAAGCAATAATAAAGTGATGGAGATTGATATGATGAGAAAGAGACCCAGGGGCCATAGGTTTCACTAGTGGCTTGTCTCAGGAGCATAAGTATTGTACGGTGGGTGAACAAATTATTGTTGAGCAATTGACAGAATTGAGCATAGTTATGAGAATATCTAGGTATGATCATATATATAGGCATCACGTCCGAGACAAGTAGACCGACTCCTGCCTGCATCTACTACTATTATTCCACTCATCGACCACTATCCGGCATGCATCTAGAGTATTAAGTTAAAAACAGAGTAACGCCTTAAGCAAGATGACATGATGTAGAGGGATAGTTTCATGCAATATGATAAAAATCCCATCTTGTTATCTTCGATGGCAACGATACAATACGTGCCTTGCTGCCCCTTCTGTCACTGCGAAAGGACACCGCAAGATCGAACCCAAAGCTACTCACTTCTCCCATGGCAAGAACAACCAATCTAGTAGGCCAAACCAAACTGATAATTCGAAGAGACTTGCAAAGATAACCAATCATACATAAAAGAATTCAGAGAAGATTTAAATATTATTCATAGATAGACTTGATCCTAAACCCACAATTCATCGGTCTCCACAAACACACCGCAAAAAGAAGATTACATCGAATAGATCTCCACGAGAGAGGGGGAGAACATTGTATTGAGATCCAAAAAGAGAGAAGAAGCCATCTAGCTACTAACTATGGACCCATAGGTCTGAAGTAAAGTACTCACACTTCATCGGAGGGGCTTGGATGACGATGTAGAAGCCCCCCGTGATCAATGCCCCTTCCGGCGGAGCTCCGAAACAGGCCCCAAGATGGGGTCTCGTGGATACAGAAAGTTGCGGTGGTGGAATTAGGTTTTTGGCTCCGTTTCTGATCGTTTGGGGTACGTGGATATATATAGGAGGAAGAAGTACGTCGGTGGAGCAACAGGTAACCCATGAGGGTGGAGGGCGCGCCTGGGGGGGGGGGGGCAGGCGCGCCCTCGTGGCCTCCTGTTAATTGGCTTGACGTAGGGTCCAAGTCTCCTGAGTTGCATTCAGTGAGAAAATCACATTCCCGAAGGTTTCATTCCGTTTGGACTCCGTTTGATATTCCTTTTCTTCGAAACCCTAAAACAGGCAAAAACAGCAATTCTGGGCTGGGCCTTCGGTTAATAGGTTAGTCCCAAAAATAATATAAAAGTGGATAATAAAGCCCAATAATGTCCAAAACAGTAGATAATATATCATGGAGCAATCAAAAATTATAGATACATTGGAGACGTATCATCCACCCAACCTACGACCACCTTAGAGTCTTTGGCTGCCTGTGTTACCCAAATCTCACCCACCTCGCCCCCACAAACTTCCCCCACGGTCTACGCCTTGCCTTTTCCTCGGGTATCCATAGGAGGACAAGGGATATTGGTGCATGGACCTCGCTACACGTCGCGTTTATATTTCCCGGCACGTAGTATTCAACGAGAAGCATTTTCCCTTCGCATCTCCCTTTGTCGCACACCCGACCACAAAACCCACGTCCACACCGAACCCACAGCAAATCCCACCCTTCCTACCTACCTCGTACACCTAGATCCCGACATCCCCTCCGTGATTTACCCCGATTCCACCTACCTTGGATCGCGCGCCGGCCCCAGCGCCTCACCCTCGTACGCCGCCTCCCCTCCTTTTGAGCCTACGATACACACACCTACATCCACAAGATCTGCTCCCCTGATGGCTACCATGCAGCCATTCCCAGCCTGCCACCTCGACCGCCTCTCGCGCCTCGCGAGATTCTAGTGCAGCCACCCCAGAACTTCCACGGTATGCGCACACGAGCCAAATCAGGGTATTCTCTTCCAAAACAACATCACCCCCTCCTCACCACAACCACCATTATCCCCATACCATCTTAACACTGTGTAGCACTCAAGGATCCGAACTGGTACAATGCCATGTTAGAAGAATACAATGCATTATTGTGGAATGACACTTGGTCGTTGGTTGCTCGTCCTGCAGGCACAAACGTGGTGACCGGCAAATGGATCTTCCGCCACAAGTTCAACCCCGATGGTTCCCTTGCACGGTACAAGGCGAGGTGGGTGCTCCACGGCTTCACACAACAAGTCGTCGTCGACTGTGGCGAGACCTTCAGTCCAGTGGTCAAACCGGCCACGATACGTGTCGTCCTCAGCTTCGCCACCAGCAACCCGTGGCCAATCCACCAACTTGACGTGAAGAACGCGTTCTTGCACGGTCACCTTACCGAGACCGTTGATTCTACTCACCCCAATGACGTCTCCGGCCTCAAACGTTCTCTCTACGGGTTAAAACAGGCACCCAGGGCCTGGTTCTCACAGTTCACTTCCTATCTAGTCTCCCTTGGCTTCCATGCATCCAAAGCAGATTCATCTCTTTTCTCACTCCATAGGGGTCGTGACACAGCCTATCTCCTTCTATATGTGGATGATATAATACTAACAGCCAACTCATCTCAGTTTTTGCAGTCCATCATCCTCTCACTACACCATGAGTTCTCTATGACCGACATGGGGCTTCTCCATCATTTTCTTGGGATTAACGTCCAACAGGATGCCGATGGACTCTTTCTATCACAGGAGCAATACGCTCTTGAAATTCTTGATCGAGCGGGTATGCTGAACTGCAAAACCATCTCCACACCGATTGACACAAACTCAAAGCAGTCCGCTGATGGCAGCCCTAGTTTCCATGACCCTTCTGTGTACCGGAGCCTTGCCGGCGCGCTCCAATATTGTCGGGGAAACTGATCCACGAACACCTATGGGGCCGGCGGACCGGGCCCCTTTCGGTTCGGCGGGGGGCGGAGATCACACGAAGAGCAGATCGAGGCGAAGCACACGAGCAGTTTACCCAGCTTCGGAGCTCTCCGGAGAGATAACACTCCTACTGCTGCTTGTTTGATTATCTTGTGTTCTTGCTCCAGAGAGAGAGCGTAGTGTTTTTCTGGGTTCCAAACCAGTCGAACCTGGCGAACCTCCGAGCCTCGCGAACCCCCTCTACGTTGCGCATGGGCCTCCTTTTATACGCTAAAGGGGTCACCGACAGGTGGCAACGCAGAGAAGGGCACAAATGTAAAAAGTGAGGTGGTTGGTACAGTTACTTGTACAGTGCACCCTACCTAACCCTGACGGCAGGGGACAAGGGCATTAAATGCCCGTCTGAGTCGCCCAAACAGTGCAGAAAAGGACCGTTAGGGGTGCCACCGTTCGCCACGATGGCGATCTTGTCAGCTTCGCATGCCACTGCGCACCGCTGGCTGCACAGCCTCCCGCCACGCGCGCCTGGAGAGGCCCCCAGAGCAACACGTTGGTGGATGCGCTGGAGCGTGGGCACAGAGTAGCCGCCTGCCGCGGCAAGCGCCTTGCCGCTGCTGTTATCTTGTCGGGTCCGGAAGCTTGTCGCTCACCGGGCCTCGAGGTACCTTGGTTGGTCTTCCCGGCAAGCTCCTCTTGCCGGGGCCTTGTTGCCTTGCCAGAGCGCGTGGCGCGTCGCGGCAAGTTCCTTGGAGTGCCTTGGTTGGCCTTCCCGGCAAGCTCCTCTTGCCGGGGCCTTGTTGCCTTGCCGGAGCGCGTGGCGCGTCGCGGCAAGTTCCTTGGAGTGCCTTGGTTGGCCTTCCCGGCAAGCTCCTCTTGCCGGGGCCTTGTCTCCTGAGCTTAAATACTTTGTTCTTGAATGGCTCCAAGGGAACCACGGAGGATCTTGGCGTTAGCCCGGCAAGCCTTGCCGCGGGGTGCTGCAACTGCCCGTGCACAAGTTTGGGGTACTAGGGTACCCCTATTCTAGTACACCAACAGGAGCCCCCGGGCCTGGGCCAGACACGGTGCCGAGCGCTGTTGGGCCAGGCCCAAGACAGGGCACGGGCACATGTGGACTGGGCCACGCCGAATCTCGCTCCGTATCCACCGCGATCTCCCCTAACGGCACGCGTTGAATGCGGCGTCGTGGGAGAGATCGTGGGTGGTTTTTTATTCGGAAGGGCGAAACGTCTGCCCCGTCCCTCTTTAGAAGCAGAGGAAACAGGGGCAATTCGTTCCCCCTCGCTGGTTGCTACTACTCCATCTTCACGAACCTCCGCCGCCCCCCTTCTTCTCAAAGCCGAGAGAGCAGTGCTGCGCCCCCCATTGCCACCAGCATCACCAACGCCGTCGACCTCCCCCACCACCTCCGCCATGGCTCCGAAAGCCGACAAGGGAAAGGGCGTGAAGTCGGCCGAGGCGCAGCGGCTCACGGCGCTGCGGAAGGAGCGGGCGATCTTCTCCCCCCAGCTCGGCGCGAAGGAGCTGAGGGAGTACTTCTACCTCTTTTGGGCGACGGAGACGCGTGCGCATCCGCGCACGAGGGTACTCCCGGCCGCTGCTTCGGAACTGGCTCCAAACGGGTACCCATTCTTCGCGCTGTTCTTCTATTGCGGGCTCTGCCCGCCCTTCTCGGAGTTCTTCTGCGATATCATGAACACCTACGGCTTCCGCCTCCTTGATTTCACCCCCAATGCCGTTCTGACCATGGCAGTTTTCGCACATTTGTGCGAAAACTTTGTCGGAGTCCACCCCAATGTTGCCCTTTTCCGCCACTTCTTCATACCTCGGGTAGAGAGAGGAGAGCCGCTTGCCGGAGGGATCGCCTGGATCTCGAGAGTCGGCAAGAAGGAGGCGTACTTGGAGGGTGAGCTCCGCAGCAAGTGGGAGGAGTGGAGAGCGGAGTGGTGCTGGATCGTCGAGGAGAATCCGCAGCCCTTCACCGCCGTGCGCCAAGCTCCAATAGTGCGCGGCAATGACTGGAGCAACGTGGCCCCGGAAGACGAGAGGCTGAAGATCGCCATTACTAGGATCCTTCGCCTCAGGCTTGCCGGGCTCACTGTAGGCGCTGTAGGCGCAGATTTCCTCCGCCGCCGCATCGCCCCCCTGCAGGAGAGGGGGAGGCCCGCCTGGGAATTCAAGAACTCGGCGGACATCATGAGGCTGCGGCCGGGCCTCAACTACAACTTCACCGTCTTGGAGCTGGATGCAATGCTCCTGGAGTTGTTCAAACGCGATCCCCAGCACCCATTCACGCTGGCGAGGGGCGTCGTTCCATTGTGCAATAATTCTTCGCTTGACCGGATCCGCGCCATGATGCCGTTGTGCGATTCACACGGAATCGTTCCAACTTGGCAAGAGCCTGCGGATGACGTCGTGCAAGCGTTCTTCGACAACTTGGAAGAAGTGCCGGTCCGCGCTGACGAGCAGAAGAGCCTCACCCGTGACACCACCGACGAGGAGCTGCAGCGCATCGCCACTAGGGCGGAAGAGGTTGCGGCCGCAGCTGCCGCGGGCGCGTTCGGGTTCACTGTGGAGGAGGCGGAGGCGGCAGAGGCGGCAAACCTCGCCGAGCGCGCGGAGTTCATTGGCGAGGAAGAGCCTGCCGGCTCTGAAGCTGAGCCGAGCGAGGCCGGCGAGGAAGAGCCCGAGCCTTCAGAAAGCTTGCCGCAGGCGGAGCCCCCGGCCCCGCCAAGAAGGCGTCTTCGCAGGGCCGCGGACGTAGCGGGGCGGCAGCCGGGTCAACAGCCGCCGAGCCGTGCGACACGCTCTACCGCGGCAAGCAATGTTGCCGCGGGAGCGCCTCACGCAGCAGCGGCAACTGGAGCGGGATCTTCCCGGGCCACCGCCACCGCCCCCGCCAAGCGGGCAAGGGATCCTACTCCTCCGCCTCGCCGCACCGGAGGGGAGCCGGACTTCGATCTTTCCGCGCTCAGCTCCGACGAGGAGGAAGAAGAGTAAGTTTCTTTGGTGCTCTTGTAGTTCTTCAATCTTGCTGTTTTTATCTTGTATCTGACTTGCTTCAATCTGGACTCCTTTCTTTTCAGGACGCTGGCCCAGAGAGCGGCGAAGAGGGCCAAGGCCGCGGTGATTGTCATCGAAGATGACCCCACCGTGTCAGCAGGGGGTGGGTCCGAGACCACCTTGACGGACCCGGCAACCACTCCTCAAAGCAGCCCCCAGCGCAGCCCCCAGCGTAAGTTCATAGTTAGCTTTCTGCTGTCAGGCGCGCATGAGTGCTTTTTCCTTTGTTGATATCTTGCTTGTTGATTTGTGTAGGAGCAGAGCAGCCATATCAGGAGCGCCCGGAAGCTGGTCCCGAAGTGCCATCTGCTTCAACTACGCCGCCAAGGGAGGAGTTCCCGGTAAGGGAGCGCTCTCCGGCAAGGGGCAGCACCGTCGATCCTGCGGCGGCCGAGACCGCAACTGCAGATCTTGGCACAGGTAATTCACTTGTCCAAAACTTTCCCTTGGGTTCTTCTTCTTCTGATTTTCTTCTCTTGGATTTTTGATTGATTTTTCTCCCTTCTTCATTCTTCAGACCCATCTGCTGCTGAGCCAATGGAGACAGAGGGCGCCGGCGAGGAAGGCGCGCATGACAGCACTGACGATGCCGCCGCCAACGAAGAAGGGGCCGGTGCTGATGAGACCGCCGGCGAGGAGGCCGCCAAGGCTGCCGCAGAAGCCGGCGAGGGGTCGGGCGATCGCACTGACGACCCTGAGGCCGCAGGAGCGCCAGGCGCTGCGCCGACCGCTCATCCCTCTGCCGCTGCTGCGGAGCCGGGCTCCGAGGAGCCCCAGCCCGGCGCCTACTTGAAGGCCGGCGACGATATCTTCATCAAGCTACCCTGGGCGTCGAGCTCCAGGGCGCCGGTCGAGGGGGAAACTTTCGATGAGGAGGTGCTCGCCTCCGCTGGACTGTCGTTGGTCGACGCGCCCAGCAGCAGCAGTGGCGAGCCTGAGGAGGAGCAGCTGCTGCGGAAGCTGCTGTCACTCTACCGCACACGGCAAGCCAAGCTGGCTTCCCGGGAAGCGCTTGTCGCGAAGGCGGGAGTTGATATGGAGAAGCGCGCGGAGGAGCTCCGGGGCCACAATCAAGAAGCTCTCCGGTCCCTGGCACAGGAGCGGGAGCGACTCGCCGAGGAGCGCACGGCCTTCCTTCTCGAGAAGGCCGAAGCTGAGGAGGAACAAAGGCTGGCCGCCGAGAAGCAGTCCGCGCGAGAAGGCGAATTGGTGCAGCGGAAGGCCAACCTCGACAGCTACGAGGAGGAGCTCGCCGAGCGCGAGCAAGCACTTGGCGGGGCGCTCAAGGAAGCAAAGGACGCTGCCGCAATCGCAGAGGCCGCCAAGAAAGAGCTGGAGGAGAAGGTGGCGCAGCTGGAGGCCAACATCGGGAAGAGCGGCGAGGAGCTTGCCGCGCTCAAGCGTGAGCGTGAGAAGGATGCTGCCGCCCACGGTGAGCTGCAAGGTCTTCTCGCTGAGAGGGGCAAGGAGCTCAGCGCCGCCAAGGATTCCAATGCAGACCTGGAGTTGAAGCTGGCCACGCTGACGCAGACGCTGGAGGCCGCCAAGGAGCGGGAGAAGACCTTGTCGGAGAAGGTCAAGGCTGACAAGGCGCTGCTGGAGAGCATCGCAGTTACCCAGAACTCGTTCAGAGATACTGTGGAGCACTGGACCGAGGGTCTGGTGAATATTGCCGCAGTCATCGACGAGGAGCTGGCGCAGCTGGGGATGGAGGACTTTGGGTATCCCTCCGACGAGAATCTCCAACCCAGCGCCAAGCTCAGCCTGTTCTTCAAGGGCGTGGCGACGGCACTCCAGCGGCTCCGGGAGAGGATCCCAAAGCAGCTGGCCGACGAGTCGCGCAAAATCTGCGCCGGGGTTCTCCAGAAGGTGCTGATGAAGGTGGCCTTCCGCAATCCAGGCCTCAGCTTCACCAACGTCCTCAAGTCCTTGCCGCCAGACGCCGATCGGGACGC
Source organism: Triticum aestivum (assembly GCF_018294505.1). Taxonomy (NCBI): domain Eukaryota; kingdom Viridiplantae; phylum Streptophyta; class Magnoliopsida; order Poales; family Poaceae; genus Triticum; species Triticum aestivum. Next base: position 261,361,169 of record NC_057797.1, on the reverse strand, counting down.
ACTCAAGGCCCTTGTCGCACCCATTGTGGACAAGGTGAGCGAGATCAAGAGGGTTGAGGGCGATCGCGTAGACTAGGCCGCCCATTTCTTCTTTTCCCTTGTCGCTGCTAATCATGTTATGAAAACAGTCTGTTAGAGCTGCGACAAGTTATCTTGTAATATAACTTTATTTCTGTTATCAATTGCTATGTTATTTCCTCTACTAGATTCCTTCCTTTGTATGTTTTTACCCTACGCTTCTAGGGAACTTGTCGGCGCAGGCACCCGAGCCGCGAGCGCTGAGTGCGGAACGTCAGCAGCCTGCTGGCGGCGCTGCTTCCGACAAGAAACCTTGTCGCGACTAGATGCAGCACACTTAAGTTGTTGAGCGGACTCGAAACAAAGTAAGGGCGCAACTAGCCACGAGTTGGTTCCTCCGCGCACAGGTTTTCCATACAAAGCAGGGTCGTTCGAGGAAGATAACTCAAAAATTTAAAAACTGATTGCTCAAACTTTGGCAACTTAGCTTTTCTGTCGTTTGCTTCCCGGCAAGGCAAAACTTTGCTTGAACGACGCCTGGTCCATACCACAATCTTCTCCTTCCCCCCCGGCAAACTTGTGTGCGAGGGAACCTTCTTTTCCTTTGTTGAAAAGAAGAAAGAAGAGAAAATAATGATATGGAGCCCTTCGGCTCGTTATTGCTTACCGGATGTAGGTGCTGCACAAAGTGTCAGATAACGCATGCAAGAAAGAAACTAATGCATGAAATGGACAAGTTGTGCGGAGCACATGGGGTTTTACTTATGCACGGGATCTGCGCCCGGCTTTGTACAAAGGATTACATGCAACAGCGGCAAGACTTGTACAAAAGGTGGTTGCCGGAACGGGTTCCGGCAACCGCGCCCTACGGGAAAAACTTACGAAGATGTTCTATGTTCCAGGAGTTGCTCACCGGAATGCCATCTTCGGTCTCAAGGCGGACAGCGCCGGGCCTTGTGACTCGTTTCACCCGATAAGGGCCTTCCCACTTCGGCGTCAACTTGTTGGAATTCTTGGCGGACTGAACGCGCCGAAGAACAAGGTCGCCTTCCTCGAAGCTTCTGGCCTTAACTTTGCGGCTATGGTAGCGGCGCAAAGCTTGCTGGTATCGAGCAGCTCGTACAGCAGCCTGAAGACGATCTTCCTCAAGGAGCAGCGCGTCGTCTTGTCGCAGCTGTTCTTGCTCAAGCTCATCATAAGCGAGCACTCGAGGCGATCCGTATACGAGTTCCGTGGGGAGAACTGCCTCTGCTCCATAGACTAGAGCGAAAGGCGTCTGGCCAGTGGCTCGATTTGGCGTCGTTCTGATCGACCAAAGAACCACCGGCAGCTCCTCGATCCAGTTTCTTCCGCACTTGCGCAGCCTGTCGAAAGTTCTGGTCTTGAGCCCGCGCAGCACTTCAGCATTTGCCCTCTCTGCTTGACCGTTGCTTCTCGGATGAGCAACAGAAGCGAAGCAGACCTTGGCGCCAAGGTCTTGGACGTACTGCATGAAGGTGCGGCTCGTGAATTGCGTGCCGTTGTCGGTGATGATCCTGTTAGGGATCCCGAAACGGCAAACAATTGACCTGAAGAACTTGACTGCTGACTGTGCTGTCACCTTCCTCACTGGCTGCACTTCCGGCCACTTTGTGAACTTGTCGATTGCGACGTACAAGTACTCAAAGCCCCCGACAGCTCGGGGGAAAGGGCCGAGGATATCGAGCCCCCAGACCGAAAATGGCCAGGATAAAGGGATCGTCTGGAGAGCTTGAGCTGGCTGGTGTATCTGTTTGGAGTGGAACTGGCACGCTTCACACTTGGTTACTTGTGCAGTTGCATCCTGGAGGGCTGTCGGCCAAAAGAAACCTTGCCGGAAAGCTTTGCCGGCAAGTGCTCTTGCGCCAATGTGGTGGCCACATATGCCTCCATGTATCTCTGCCAACAGCTTTTGTCCATCTTCCCGGCAAATACACTTCAATTTCACACCGTTGAGTCTTCTTCTGTACAGTATGCTATCGACAAACTGGTACATACTTGACTGCCGGGCTACTTTTTCCGCTTCTTCTTGCTCTTCGGGAAGTTCTCCTGTCTGAAGGAAATGGACAATCTGCTGTGCCCATGCTGGAGCTTGTGGCTCGACAACAAGGACTAAAGGCACATCTGCTGCTGCGGGAACATCCGCTTCTACGGCAAGGACTTGCGGCCCTGCCGGAGCTTGATGTTCCCCGGCAAGCTTGCCGGAGCAAAACTTGTCGGGAGCGTCTGCTTCAACGGAACAAACCATAAGGCTTGCCGGAGCAGACTGCCCCTCAGCATCCTTGGTGTTGATCTTGGGGACTTTCTTGGCGGCGGCTTCGGGGAGCTCTGCCGGAAAGTAGTCACCAGAAACCAACTTCCTCTTCTTGCTTTGTCCAGTTGATGGTGTTACGGATGGTTGAGTCAACTTGAGCACAAAGATCCCTGGTTCCACAGGTAACTTTAGTGCGGCGCACTTTGACAGGCCATCAGCAATGTCATTCTGAGCTCTTGGGATATGCTCCATCTGTAGGCCGTCAAAGTGCTCTTCTAGCTTCCTCACTTCATCAACATATGCTTCCATCAATGGACTCTGGTAGTTCTTGTTCACTTGGCGGACGACAAGCTGTGAGTCACCCCTGACAATGAGCTTCTTGATCCCAAGGTCTGCTGCGATTCTGAGACCGGCAAGCAATCCTTCATACTCTGCAGTATTGTTGGTTGCTTGCTCCTTGGGAAAGTGCATCTGGACTACGTACTTGAGGTGCTCTCCGGTGGGCGCGACAAGCAGCACGCCCGCACCGGCGCCTTGCAGCGAGAAGGCACCATCAAAGTACATCAGCCACTCTTTGCTTGCCTCTTTGACGGGGATGCTCGTCTCTGGAATTTCTTCATCTGGTGTTGGCGTCCATTCTGCTATGAACTCTGCCAATGCTCTGCTTTGGATAGTTGAAGTGCTCTCAAACTTGAGGCCAAAGCTTGACAGTTCCAGCGCCCACTCGACAATCCTGCCTGTCGCTTCTGGATTTTGCAGTATCCTCTTCAGCGGAAAGCGAGTGACGACTGTGATCTCATGTGCTTGGAAGTAATGGCGCAGCTTTCTCGAGGCCATGAGGAGGCCGAAAAGCAACTTCTGCACACCAGAGTACCTTGATCTAGCCCCCTGTAGAAGGGAACTGACAAAGTAAACTGGACGCTGCACCATTCTCTTCTGCATCTTATCATGCTCCTGCGCAGATCCATCTCTGTCGGGACCAGAGCTTGTCGGCGAAGCCCCCTGCTTGTCGCTGGATGCATCTGCCGTGGTTGCTGGCTCATCATCTGCCTCCCTCTCCGCCACTAACGCAGCACTAACCACTTGATTGGTTGCCGCTATATACAGCAGCAACTTCTCTTGCGGCTTAGGTGCGACAAGTGTTGGAGTGGAGGACAGGTATCTCTTCAAGTCCTGCAGCGCAGCCTCCGCCTCCGGAGTCCATTTTATTGGACCTGCCTTTTTCAAAATTTTGAAAAATGGCAGGGCGCGCTCAGCAGATCTAGAGATAAACCTGCTGAGAGCAGCCACGCAACCGGCAAGCCTTCGTACATCCTTGACGCGCTTTGGTGCTTCGATCTGCTCAATGGCCTTGATCTTGTCGGGATTGGCTTCAATTCCCCGCTGAGACACGAAGAACCCGAGAAGCTTGCCGGAAGGGACTCCAAACACGCACTTCTCGGGGTTAAGCTTGAGGTTGATCTTGCGCAGATTTGCAAATGTCTCGTCTAAATCTTGAATCAGGGTCGCCCTGTTCTTGCTTTTGACCACTATGTCATCCATGTAGGCTTCCACATTTCTGTGCATCTGCGGCTCAAAAGCGTGGTGGACTACCCTTGCGAATGTTGAACCAGCATTCTTCAAACCGAAAGGCATCCGTACGAAGCAGTACGTGCCACACGGGGTGATAAATGCGGTTTTCTCTTCATCCTCTTCTGCCATGAAGATCTGATGGTATCCTGAGTATGCATCAAGAAATGAAAGCAAATCACATCCGGCTGTGGAGTCAACAATCTGGTCAATGCGCGGCAAGGGAAATGGGTCTTTGGGACAAGCTTTATTAACATCAGTGAAGTCAATACAAAGCCTCCATTTCCCGTTAGCCTTGCGCACGACAACAGGATTGGCCAACCACGTGGGATGGAGCACTCCTCTGACAAGGCCTGCTGCTTCCAACTTCTTGATTTCTTCTGCGATGAATTCTTGGCGCTCCACTGCCTGTTTCCTGACTTTCTGCTTGACGGGCCGCGCATGAGGACAGACGGCAAGGTGGTGCTCAATTACTTTCCTGGGAACACCGGGGATATCAGACGGTTGCCACGCAAACACGTCGACATTCGCCCGCAGGAAAGCAACGAGCGCGCTTTCCTATTTGGGGTCAAGAGTGGCGCTGATGGTGAAGGTACCACCAGTGCCGTCCTCCTTGGCGGACACCTTCTTGGTCTCAGGTGGAGCTGTCATTGCCTTCTTACACTTGCCGGTGGAGCTCGATGGTGCGTCCTCGACGGTAGCGCAGCACTCCGAAGAGGTGCGCTTGCCGGAGTGGGCATCAGAGCTCTTGCCGGACTTGGTCTTCTTCTTCCCCCCGGGAGCTTCAGCGGCAAGTGTCTTGCGTTCTGCTGCGGCTGCTGCTTCCCGGTAGATCTTGTCGGCACAGATAAGAGCATCCTTCTTGTCGCCAGGGACAGAGATGACACTTATCGGGCCTGGCATTTTCAGTACGTTGTACGCATAGTGAGAGGCTGCCATGAACTTGGCGAGTGCCGGACGGCCAAGGATTCCATTGTAAGGTAATGGAAAGTCAGCAACATCAAACGTGACCCTCTCAGTCCTGAAGTTCAGCTCGCTGCCAAATGTTACCGGCAACGTGATCTTTCCCTTCGGCTTGCTCCTTCCCGGGTTGATTCCTTGAAATGTACCGGTCTCTTCGAGCTCGCTGTCAGGGATCTGGAGTTTCTGGAGCACCGCGGAGGAGATCAGGTTCAAGCCGGCCCCGCCGTCAACTAGCATCTTAGTGACCTTGAGGTTGCGGATTGTTGGTGAAACCAACATCGGCAAGCACCCGACCGCAGTTATGCGATCAGGGTGGTCCTCAATATCAAAGATGATAGGCGTGCTGGACCATTTCAGAGGCTTGCGTGACTCGACGGGTGGTTCTGCTGCATTAACTTCCCGCACCCACTGCTTGAGCTGACGGTGCGAGGTATGCAGAGAAGCACCACCGTCAACGCACAGGACCTCTGTGGCTTTCTGGAACTCCTGCTCATCAGTCTCCTCATCATCCATGTCTTCATCGTCGTCGTCATCTTCATCCTTGTCGCGGCCGCGAGGAGGTCTGTCTCCTTGCCGCTGCTTGGCCTTGCCGCGGCGTCCTCCTCGGCCGGGACGTTTCTTGCCGGATCCCCCAGCACCTTCCTGGGCCTTCTCCTTGTCGCGCCGCTCGTATTCAGCTTTCTGTTGCTCAACAAGCTGCTCGACTTTCTTGCAGCTCTGGAGATCATGGCCCTTGGTGCGGTGGATCTTGCAATACTGCTTGTTGGTGCCGTCCTGCTTGTCGGCGACCGCCACCTCCGCGGCAACCTCCTTGCCGGAGTCACCAGCTTTGGCTTTCTTGGCGCCACCACCGTTGCCGGACTGCTCAACAACTAGCACCTCTTTGCCTTTCCTCTTCCTGTTGTTCCGCCGCCGGTTTTTCCTTGCCGGGGCAGCATCTTCACTGTCAGATCCTCCCGCTCCTACATTCTCTCCGGGGAGTCTCCTCCCTTCCTCAGCACGTGCACACTTGTCGGCCAGTGCATATAACTCACTGACGTCCCTGATCTTGCACATCGCCATTTCCTCCCGCATCCTGCGGTTTCGCACGTTCTGATGGAACGCGCTGATCACCGCGGCAGGGTGGACGTCTGGGATGTTGTGCTGCACACTGCTGAATCTCTGAATGTACTTGCGCAGGGGCTCTCCTTCCTTCTGGGCGAGCAGATGAAGATCACTCTCCTGGCCATGAGGCTTGTGTCCGCCTGTGAAGGCGCCGACAAACTGATGGCACAGATCAGCCCAAGAGGATATGGAGTTGTCCGGCAAGTGCATGAGCCAGGATCTGACGTTGGGCTTGAGCACCAGCGGGAAGTAGTTGGCAAGGATCTTGTCATCCCGTCCCCCGGCAGCCTGCACCGCAATGGTGTAGATGCTGAGGAACTCCGACGGATGCGTCTTGCCGTCGTACTTCTCCGGTACGTCTGGCTTGAAGTTCTTCGTGCTGGGCCACTGGACTTGCCGCAGCTCACGAGTGAACGCAGGGCAACCTACCGCGTACGGCAGATCGCCTGGTTCCCCTGGCGCATGCATGTCAACAGAGGGCCCAGCGCGCTTGTCGGATTGACGTCGCGCTTCTCTTCGGCGCTCGATGCGAGTTCGAGCGTCTTCTTGTTGTCGATCATGAAGAACTTGGCGCTGATCGCGACGAGCTCGTGGATCCGACGATGCGGTGGAGTCGCTGTCGAGGTGGATCCGGCGAGTCGGCGATCTTGGCCTTCGGGGTGGTGATTGCATGGTAGTTGCACCTCCACCCGTTTCGTCGCCACCGGCTCGCGCCCGGCAACCCTGCCGCGGCGGCGACGCGCTCGGCCGCCGTGGAGTGTCGCCGTTGGCGTAGCCGATGAGACTCTGAATGGTGGCCCTCCATTCGTCGATCTTGTCCGACGTCGGAGGGTAATCTAGGAGCAGTTGAGCTCGCGCCAAAGCTTCTGCTGGAGTGGTGGGTGGCAGTGGCGGACGGCGCGAGGAGCGGGACGTGCTCGGACTTCTAACTATGTTAGAAGGAGCAGTATCCCGTCCAGGCGACCGTGCCCCGCTCGTGCCAGCACGCTGGCGTGCATGCTGGTCTTGAGCGCCCCGAGATCCACCAGCTTGGTCTTGGCCTATCATGCGTATGGCACTGCAAGTGCCATGACGCTGTTGGTCTTGCGCCTCCTGAGAGTGGCGCGGAACATGTACAGTCGCCGAGGTTTGTGCAGCCTTGTCCTTGGACCTGGCAGCATCATAAGCTTCCTCGTCGACGTCCATTCTTCCGCCGGCGTCCATTCCACCACCCGTTTGCTCCAACGGTGGCGGAAGTGACGTGGACGGAGCGGCTGCCGCCGAAGTCTTCTTCTTCGGTGGCATGTTGATGAAGGGAATGAAGATCTAGCTCGTGTGAACGCCGGATCAGGTTCACACAATCTCGACGCCCCCTACCTGGCGCGCCAAAGATGTCGGGGGAAACTGATCCACGAACACCTATGGGGCCGGCGGACCGGGCCCCTTTCGGTTCGGCGGGGGGCGGAGATCGCACGAAGAGCAGATCGAGGCGAAGCACACGAGCAGTTTACCCAGCTTCGGAGCTCTCCGGAGAGATAACACTCCTACTGCTGCTTGTTTGATTATCTTGTGTTCTTGCTCCAGAGAGAGAGCGTAGTGTTTTTCTGGGTTCCGAATCGACTCGAACCTCGCCGAACCCCCTCTACGTTGCGCATGGGCCTCCTTTTATACGCTAAAGGGGTCACCGACAGGTGGCAACGCAGAGAAGGGTACAAATGTAAAAAGTGAGGTGGTTGGTACAGTTACTTGTACAGTGCACCCTACCTAACCCTGACGGCAGGGGACAAGGGCATTAAATGCCCGTCTGAGTCGCCCAAACAGTGCAGAAAAGGACCGTTAGGGGCGCCACCGTTCGCCACGATGGCGATCTTGTCAGCTTCGCATGCCACTGCGCACCGCTGGCTGCACAGCCTCCCGCCACGCGCGCCTGGAGAGGCCCCCAGAGCGACACGTTGGTGGATGCGCTGGAGCGTGGGCACAGAGTGGCCGCCTGCCGCGGCAAGCGCCTTGCCGCTGCTGTTATCTTGTCGGGTCCGGAAGCTTGTCGCTCACCGGGCCTCGAGGTACCTTGGTTGGTCTTCCCGGCAAGCTCCTCTTGCCGGGGCCTTGTTGCCTTGCCGGAGCGCGTGGCGCGTCGCGGCAAGTTCCTTGGAGTGCCTTGGTTGGCCTTCCCGGCAAGCTCCTCTTGCCGGGGCCTTGTCTCCTGAGCTTAAATACTTTGTTCTTGAATGGCTCCAAGGGAACCACGGAGGATCTTGGCATTAGCCCGGCAAGCCTTGCCGCGGGGTGCTGCAACTGCCCGTGCACAAGTTCGGGGTACTAGGGTACCCCTATTCTAGTACACCGACAAATATCTTACCCTCACGCGCCCGGATATCTCGTATTCTGTTCAACAATGTTGCCTGTTTATGCATGATCCCAGGGATGTTCACTTCCAGATGGTGAAGAGGGTGTTGTGCTACATCTGCGGCACAACTGGACTCGGGCTCCAGTTTCATTGCTCCTCCGGCAGCGACCTCACCGTCTACTCCAATGCAGACTGAGCGGGGTGCCCCCACACCCGCAGGTCTACCTCCGGGTTTGCGGTCTACCTCGGCTCCAACCTCGTCAGCTAGTCGTCGAAGCAGCAAAATACAGTCTCTCGGTCGACCGCTGAGGCTGAATACCGCTCCATCGCCAACATCGTCACCGAAGCCTGTTGGTTGTGGCAGCTCCTTGTCGAACTTTGTCGCCCGCCACCTCGCGCCACCGTTGCCTACTGTGACAACGTGAGCGCCATGTACCTCTCCAACAATCCGGCCCAGCATTAACACATGAAGCACATCGAGATTGATCTTCACTTCATGCGAGAACAGGTTTCCCTCGGTGAAGTCCGTGTTCTCCATGTTCCGACGACCTCGCAGTTCGCGGACATCTTCACAAAGAGGCTCCTGACCACCTTCTTCTCTGAGTTTCGATCCAGCCTCAACGTTCGTGAGCACCACGCTTCGGATGCGGGGGGCTGTTGGAAACGTGACATCGACTCCACCTCGGGAGGGAAACGGACTGGACCGATTCCTATGGACAACGGCGCCCACGGTGATCGCGGTTCCCACGCTCCCCACGTTCCTCACGATGAGGCTTTTCTGTTATGACGTGTACATGAGCTCTCTTGACGGTATCTCTCTTGGGCGTGTATATAAGCCCTACTGTACATCAATACAAGTCATCATTTCAAGCATCATCCACTTTCTATTTTTGCTACCATTAAGTCAAACACTCTTATTCTTCCACACCCCAATGTCTTCATCTCCCAAAACAATGTTCACCACTTCCGTGTATACCTTATCCAGCTCACGCCCACACTTTGAATTTTAAGCACAAAATCACATAGTCGTTAACATAAGACAGATTCACACATGGAGCAATTACAAGATTTCGATAAAGAAGAAAATTTATTTGTGAATTATGAGTAAATTTATCCTTCCTCTCGTATTTTTCTTGCTCCCTTGAGCTCCTTCTTCCTAGCTGAATGCCCATATGTCGCCACGGAATAAAATATTAAATAAAACAATAAAACAATTTATCTAATTAAGAATTGTGTGTCGAACATCATGGCATGTGGTTTCCATTCATATAGAAGCAAACTAACCATGTCCGCTTCTCCTTCCCTCACACGCAATCCTCATGCCTCCTTAGAAGACATGTAGTAAAGCGACTATCTTTCTCTTTACCCTTCACTCCCCTCTGCTTTCATTATCAACATCGTGTGTAACTCTCTTTATAAAATCTTGTGATTCCACATTTTTTGATCAATTTGAAGTATTCTTTTGATCTCTTTTGGTGAAAATCAGCCAATTTAAAAGGAAACGTAAGTTAAGTACCTCTCAAAACTATATAAACATGAACTATGGTAAACAGAAGAACAAAATCTTATTTTATTGAAAAAACATAACCCTCTCTATCTCATACCCAAAGAAAAAAGAAGACTCTACAGAAGATAAAGTCGTTGCAAAATATCTGAACTGCAGGCCACATCATAGAAAGCTTTACACTCTTATAGGCCAAAGCATATGATGTAATCACCTCCAAGTTCCAATTTTACCTTTGGCCTAAGAAATGCTTTCGGATCTCATGTAGCTGAAGATCAAAGATCCAAGCATGACTAAAAATTAAGAGCAATATGATGAGTTAGGAATTAAGTAGGACAACTAACATGTCTGGCTAACAGAAAATGTAGATAACAGAAAAAGATGATCCCCACTACTGTCGCACATAATATGTAAAGTTCATATTGTGTATGTGTTTTTAGGTTAGCACACAACATTTTTTTGACACTTTCAACTTGTAGTACATTAAAATTAGCTTGAACCTTATAGTACAGAACAATTTCACATAGTGCACAACCTGCTTTGTAGAGATATTCATACAATTGCGGATGTACATCATGCACTTATTATTTTATTTTATTTTTTAGAGAAAAGGCGAGCGCCCGACTTTATAGATAAAGCCACCAGGCAGAGTCACAACACCAGCACATAACACCACATAAGTTTAGCAGAATAAGGATAAGATTTACGAGTACAAGGCATCCAGCCTAACATGGCACGCAGGCCAGCACGTCGAGCAACAGAAACATTTAGGAATCTGTCCTCCTAGAGTGGCGCAGCAGGGAAGATGCCGTAGATTTCATTTTAGATAACATGTCGTCGAAAGCCTCTAGGTCCCCTTTCTTAGTCAATGATCTCCATTGCTTCCAAAAGACATTGGCTTTAAATAAGCAACTCACAGGGTTAGCCAGGAAAATGTGTTCGATAGTGAACTTGTTTCTAGTAGTCCATAGCGACCAACAGATCGCAGCCCAGCCCACCAAGAATACCCTCTTAGACCGGCCTGATAGAGAATTACTACAATGCCGCAATTCCTCAAAAGAAGATGGGTTCCAATTAACACGAAGCCAAGGTCTAATGCAACTCCAAATGAATTTAGCCAGAGAGCAATGAAAAAATATATGTTCGGTATTCTCAAGAGCACCACATAACTCGCATCTGTCTGAGCCCGACCCGTTCCTCTTCTTAATTTGATCAGCCGCAGGGATTTTACGACGGAAAGCTTGCCATAGGAAAATTTTAATCTTAGGAGGAATGCGAGCTGACCAGATGTCCTTAAACTTAGAAGTGCGGCCACAGGAGATAAGTTTTGAGTACGCCGATTTACCTGAGAAACGCCCCGAGGAGGAATGGGGCCAAACAACGGAGTCCTCTTCCTCCAAAAGCAAGGGGAAGCAGGCAGTAAGGCGTTTCCATTCTTCCAACTCCACAGGGGAAAGAGAACACCGAAAATCTAAAACCCAGTCCTGAACCGAGAGCTCAAAGATAGAGATCTCGGGATCAGCACAAAACGAGAACAATGTCAGATAGGCAACTGCAAGCGTGGTTTCCCCTACCCACCAGTCTAACAAAAAACGAGTAGATTTACCATTCCGAACTACAAATTTAATAAGAGATCGGAAGAACTGTCAAACTTTAACAAGCTGACGCCAAAATTGAGAACCACTAGATGAGGGGGCGAACATAGGGCTCGAGGAAGGGAAGTATTTAGCTTTGAGAAGAGAAAACCAAGTGGGACGTTCCTCGAGGTACATCATCTTCCACCACCATTTTAACATAAGGCACTTGTTCATGACCAGAGTATTAATGATGCCAAGGCCCCCCATGCTCTTAGGTCTACAAATGAGGTCCCACTTGACCATCCTATATTTGCATTTTTTATCGGAGGAATTCCAATAGAAAGCACCCCTGTGCTTGTCGAAACCAGTGTGTATCCCTCCGGACAGTAGATAAAAGCCCATTAGAAACATCGGAGCGGAGGAGAGGCACGAGTTAGTAAGGGCAACCTTGCCCGCCTGAGAGTTATAGCGGCCTCTCCACGGCAAAATTGTAACACCCTCGATGTGGCTATATCTACCATGTGTCGGAGCATGACTTAGAGGCATAACCGCATTGAAGGCAATGTCGCAACAGGGGTAATCTTTATACATCCCATGTACTGAATAAGAAAGAGATACAGGGTTGGCTTACAATAGCCACTTCACACAATACATGAATAAAGCATTACATCGACCAGATACAATCAAGGTCCGACTACGGAACCAAAATAAAAGAAGACCACCGCTAATGCTACAAATCCCCGATCGCCCAAACTGGGCTCCACTACCGATCAACTGGAAACGGTACAACACAACGAACACGATCTTCATCGAGCTCCTCCTTGAGCTCGGTTGAGTCACCTGCACGGTATCATCGGCACCTGCAATATGGTTTTGGAAGTAATCTGTGAGTCACGGGGACTCAACAATCTCACACCCTCGCGATCAATACTATTTAAGCTTATAGGTAGAGAAAAGGTATGAGGAGGAGCTGCAGCAAGCACTAGCATATATGGTGGCTAACTTACGCAAATGTGAGCGAGAAGAGAAGCAAAGCATGGTTGAGAATCTATGATCAAGAAGTGCTCACGTAACTCCAACACCGTGTTCACTTCCCGGACCCACCAGAAAGAGACTATCGCGGCTACACACGCAGTTGATGCATTTTAATTAAGTTAAGTTTCAGGTTTTCTACAACCGGACATTAACAAATTCCCATCTGCCCATAACCGCGGGCACGGCTTTCGAAAGTTCAAAACCCTGCAGGGGTGTCCCAACTTAACCCATCACAAGCTCTTACGGTCAACGAATGATATTCCTTCTCCCAGGAAGACCCGATTTGGCTCGGAATCCCAGTTACAAGACATTTCGGCAATGGTAAAACAAGACCAGCGAAGCCACCCAGACGTGCCGACAAATCCTGATAGGAGCTGCACATATCTCGTTCTCACGGCACATTGGATGAGCCAGACGTCGGGTTGGCATAGACCCTGGTTGCCCAGGGGGCGCCGGACATCGCTCGGGTTGGACCAACACTTAGAGAAGCACTGGCCCAGGGGGGTTAAAATAAAGATGACCCTTGGGTTGGCAGACCCAAGGGAAAAAAGGCTAGGTGGCAAATGGTAAAACCAATGTTGGGCCTTGCTGGAGGAGTTTTATTCAAGGCGAACTGTCAAGGGGTTCCCATTATAACCCAACCACGTAAAGAACGCAAAATCAAGGAACATAACACCAGTATGACGGAAACTAGGGCGACAAGAGTGGAACAAAACACCAGGCATAAGGCCGAGCCTTCCACCCTTTACCAAGTATATAGATGCATTAATTAAATAAGATATATTGTGATATCCCAACAATAATCATGTCCCAACAAGGAATAACATATCCATGTTCCAACAAGGAACAAACTTCATCTTCACCTGCAACTAAAAACGCTATAAGAGGGGCTGAGCAAAGCGGTAACATAGCCAGACAATGGTTTGCTAGGACAAGGTGGGTTAGAGGTTTGACATGACAATATGGGAGGAATGATATAGCAAGTGATAGGTATCGCGGCATAGGCATAACAAAAGAGCGAGCATCTAGCAAGCAAAGATAGAAGTGATTTCGAGGGTATGGTCATCTTGCCTGCAAGGATCTCCAAGAAGACGAAAGCTTGATCCTCGAAAGCATACTCAATGGGTACCTCGAACACGAACTCGTCTCCCGGCTCTACCCAAAGTAAGAACACAAGCAAAGGGAGACACAATCAACCACGTGCAATGCACAAGCAACATGATGCAAAACATGGCAATGATATGTGGGATGTGATATGCAATGCATATGCATGTTTCGGAAAGGAAAGATTGAACCTGGCCTCAAGTTGGAAAACCAAGAGTACCGCTGGAAAGATGAGTTGATTTCGGTCGAAATCGATATAAAGATCACCGGAATCGGATGCACGGTTTAGAAATGGCAAGCAAAACAAATATGGCACCGATGTGCGATTAACAGCACGAGGCCATCTAAATGCATCAAGAACAACAAGCTACTGCACTCTAACATAGCAACAAAGCACATGGGAGCGATCCACTCAAGATGCTTGGCAAAATATGAACATTGAGCTACGGCTAATTCACTCAATAGCAAGTTCAAACAAGCATGGCAAAAGAGCAAAATATATCAGGTTACAGACTTAGTGAAAATAACATGTCAGGATTTTTAACATCAGGAAGCAATGTTTAAAGCAAGATAACAACATGCTACAAGAACATATCATGGCAAAGCAAGGTATGTTATGAAGCTACTAAAAGCTTACAACAAAAGTCCCTTACTGACCATAAGCCAAAAGGGATCAGAAAATACAATGGCAACCATGTGAACATAGCAATTATCGTTAACAGATTCAGACTTAGCAGAAAACTAGAACATGGCAAAACAGATATCAAGTAGGCATGTTTACAAGGTCGATGCACTCACCACAAGGCATTGCATGACAAACTAAGCATACACCCAGCAAGTAGACATGGCATAGAAGCTAAACATGGCAAGAACAACCTCATAGCATGCATGGATAAACTACAACAACCTCGGTAAAAATGCTTAACACGTAAACATTCTGCCAGGAACATTTTATAGCAAAAGTAGAGCTCGATTGAGTCAAGCTAGGTTGCACCATAATTAAAAAAAAGACATGGATGGATAGAGCACAACAATATCTACAAAACATCCTTACTGATCATGCTCAAAAGAGGCATGGATCACTTTGTAGCAACATGAATATATGGCATAAAAATATTAACAGGGCAAAGACTTAGAAGAATTCTAAGTCCCTGAATTCATCAACATTACGAGGGCTACTTTGCATGCTTGTGCTAGTCACCACAGAGATCATAAAAATACATGGCATACACCCCTGTAAAGATGGCACGGCATACTTCAAAACTCATGTAGGGCTCAAGTTCAAAGGAGGGACACATCAATCATGGCAAAAATGACTAATGTCCAAATACTGATAAGAAACTGAAACTAACAGAAACTAGCACTCTTGCAACAGCATTTAGGGCATCAATATGAACTCAAATGAACATGGTGCAATGGAATGAAATGAAGTGCTCGTCGAGACGAACAATTTTTTGACTATGTACTGCAAGGCAACAACCTCATTGAGACAAACAATTTGATATGTTACACGCCCAAAACGGAGCCACAGATGCAGAGTTATGATGCGATGAAGTATGCTCAAAAGAATTTGGGAATTGGCAGAAAAACGACCTTCTCAGATCTAGGGTTCGTCGGGCACGTGAACCGAGGCAGCGACGGATCTCGCCGGAGTTGCCGAGGACGCCAGAGTTGAAGTTACCGGAGCAAGGGGGGGATGGATCCGGCCGGACCGTGGCCGGATCTGGCCGGAGCAGAGGTGGCCGGCATCGGGTGGCGAAGCTTGACGGCAGCGGCGGCTCGCCGGAGGAAGGTGAGAAGCGCCGCGGCGGCGGGCGCGCGGCGGCGGGCGCACGGCGGCGGAGCTTTGGAGCGGGAGGCGCTTGGGACCAGGCGGTGGTGGCAGAGGGCTCGGGTCTCGATGGGCTTCGCGGGCTCGCCCTGGGCCTGGGCGTGTTGCGCGGCTGGGAGGCATCGGGAGGACAGGTGGCGAGCGGGGAGTGGGCGAGGGAGGCTGTTGCGGCGGCGCCGGCCAGTGGCGGTGCGACAAGTGGCGGTGGTGAGGTGGCGACATCCGATTGGACGAGAGAGGCGGCAGACGCGTCCAGTCCGGGATGGACATGTTCGGCGGCGCGAGGAGGAGAGCACTAGGGTTTAGACTGCAGGATTTTTGGAGGGGATCACATATTTATAGGTAGAGGGAGCTAGCAGGCTCCAAATGAGGTGCAATTTTCGGCCACGCAATCGTGATCGAACGACCAAGATGATGGAGGGGGTTTAGGTGGGTTTTGGGCCACTTTGGAGGGGTGTTGGGCTGCAACGAACACGAGGCCTTTTCGGTTCCTCGGTTAACCGTTGGAGTATCAAATGAAGTCCAAATGGCACGAAACTTGATAGGTGGTCTACCGGTAGTAAACCAAGGGCGCTTGGCAAGTCTCGGTCCAATCCGATAACGTTTAACACCCGCACACGAAAAGAGGCAAAAGGGGATGCCGGAGGACATAGGAGCATCGGATTGCAAAACGGACAACAGGGAAAATGCTCGGATGCATGAGACGAACACGTATGCAAATGAAATGAACATGATGACATGATATTAAATGCACGACACGAAAGCAAATGACAAGGCAACAACAGCGAATAACTGGAAGACACCTGGCACATCGGTCTCGGGGTGTTACAAAAACTCTATTACCAACTTTAGTCACTGCCGGGGCGAAATCTTTTGCCAAAAGCTTGAGAGGGGAAATAGGTAAGCCCAAATATTTGAGAGGGTAAGACCCAAGAGAACAATTCAGAAGATGTGCCACCCGCTGAGCTTCCGAATCAGACACCCCAGTAACAATGACCTAGCTCTTAGAGAGGTTAATTTTAAGACCTAAAAGAGCTTCGAAGCATAGAAGAAGAAATTTCAGATTCATGAGGCTGTTCTCATTAAGTTCAAACATAATGATGGTATCGTCCGCATACTGGAGGTGAGTGATGCCATGAGGCTGTTCTCATTAAGTTCAAACATAATGATGGTATCGTCTGCATACTGGAGGTGAGTGATGCCATTAGGGATAAGGTGAGAGCTAGCAGGCAAAATGTGTCCAGCAGACGCAGCACGGGATAGGATACGGGATAAAGCATCCGCTACAAAATTAAAAAGCAACGGGGACGCCGGATCCCCTTGTCTAAGGCCCCTACCATTAGCAAAAAAGTTACTAGTTTGACCATTCACAGCCATAGCCGTGTGCCCACCCGAGACAAGATGCATTAGGCGGTGCACCACCGCACCCTCGAAGCCCTTAGCCAGCAGAACATGGCGGAGGAAATTCCAACTCACCGAGTCATACGCCTTTTCGAAATCATGCTTAAGGACCACCACCTTAGTGCCCTTAATCCGTAGATCATGAATTATCTCATGTAAGCAAAGCACCCCATCCAAGATAAATATCCCCTTTATGAACGCATATTGGAAAGGGCTAATGACCTGATGGGCGATCGGAGAAACCCTAGTAGCCATGCCCTTAGCGAGAATCTTCGCAAAGTTGTTAATTAGAGCAATGGGCCTAAATTGGGAGATCAAGTCAGCACCTTTGACCTTAGGGATAAGGGTGAGTACCGCGTAGTTGAGTCTCGAAATGTCAACAGTTCCCAGCCAAAACCCTTGTGTAATAGCCTTAATGAGGCCTTTTAACTGAGGCCAGAATTGCCGGAAGAAAGGAATGGAGAAGCCGTCAGGTCCTGAAGCCGCATTAGAGTTGGCAGTACGAATCGTCTCGAAAATTTCCTCTTCAGAAGGGGGGATCAGCAAACTATCATTTTCAGTGCTCGAAATCTGCTCGAGAGGAGACCAGAAGGACGGAGCTAACCTAAAACCCAGCTCAGGTTTAGCCGCTAATAGGTTAGAGAAGAATTGAACCACATGGCGCAGAATCACCGAAGGTTCAGAGACCCTCACGCCGTCAATAAGGAGGCTATCAATAGCGACGTCTACCATTTGCAATAGCAAAGAAATAGGCCGTGGGCGAGTCGCCCTTTAAGGTCCAGTTGATAGTGCCCCTCTGCTTCCAGTACACTTCCTCCTGCCGATGAATACCCAAGAGAGCCTCTTCTAAACCATAAGGATCTGCCATTCGGCCACGGACAGACCAGAAATATACGCGCGACCGTCAAGCTCGCCAATTTGAGCAGCCAGCCTAGCTTTGTCTCGCCTTGACTCAGCATAGTGATTTTTGGACCAACCTCTAAGGAATCTACGGAGAAAATATGAGCATTGATGCCAATCATCCATCGGGCCAAAAGAACGACGATTAGAAGATAGGAAAGCCGAGATCTTTTATGCCAACAAGTCAGTGAAGCCCTCCACTTGTAGCCAGGAAGCATCGAACTGAAACCTCGGGAAACCAACCGAGCATGAGCCCTCGTCAATAATCAGGGGGGCATGATCAGATCCCACAATAGCAAGAGCTCTAAGACTAACACGGGGGAACAACGAATCCCAACTAGGACATAGAAAAACCCCATCAAGGACAGAACGAATGGGGGAGGTTTGGCGATTAGTCCCGGTATAACGGGCCCCAACCCTAGGAATTTCACGAATAACCATATCCCTAATGAAAGCATTGAAGGCATCAGCCAGAGGCCAAGAGAAATTAGACGAGCTCTTATCAGAAGGATACCGCATCAAATTAAAATCGCCCCCAATCAGGAGAAGCAGCTGACAGGATTCAATTTTATTACTAAGTTCATCCAGAAAAATGTATGACATAGAATGGTCAGCTAGACCATAGACCACCGTGATTTCTAGTAAAGAGTTGAGAGTTTGATGAGATACCACCGTACTAGCCCAAAAGATGACATGGTCAAAAGCAACAAAACTGAAAACATCTTTTTTTGGTACCAAGGAGAATACCACCCGAATGTCCAGCAGAGGCCACAAAGTTCCAATCATATCTATCTATCCCAGCAACGGCCGAGAGTTTGCTAGGGGAGAAAGAGGATTTGAGAGTCTCGACAAGGCCAATAAAATGAACATTTTCAGAACGCACCAGGTCTTTAAGCTGGTCCCTGCACCCCCTAGCGCTGAAACCTCTGATGTTCCAGAATTCTAAGACTCGACCGCTGGTCATCTGAAGGATACGTTTTTAATTCTAAGACTCGACCTGCTCGGAGCCTTGCAGGATTTAGCATGTTTCCCAGCCCCACGTTTAGGAACCACCGGGGAAGCCTGACACCTGTCATCTCCCCCCTCATCCCCACCGGCCACAACCAGTGGGGCATTCATACCCACCCAGCCTCCTTAGCTTTAGCAATGTCAGCCTGAGCTAATTCATTAGCCCTAATAATACCAAGTAAAGAAGAGGGGGATTCCAAACTAGAATCTAAGAAAATGCCCACATCATCTAAAATTCTAAGAAGATGTTCATCAGATTGCGACGGAAGAACTAAAAAAACAGGGGAGTGAACAGCGGGGATGGAGGAGGAGGGGACTGGGCGCGAACCTGAAGGAGGCAGAACCCGAGCTGCAGCATGCCGAGTAGCCCGATCAGCCACCCGCTCGCCGCTGTTGGAGACGCGGCCACTCTTGCGAGCCGCGGAGGCAAGCGAACGCATAGGCACAGGGCAAGCACGGCAGGGGGAAGCCACAGCAGAAGACGGGCCCGAGGCCGTACCCAAGTCAGCATCAAGCCTGTGGCAAAGCCCAGCCGCAGACTACCTAGAATCTCCATATGCCCTGCTCTTTGTTGAATACTTCTTGACCGACGACTTCTTCTTCCTCTTGGATGCAAAGGGACCAGCCGGGGGCAAATCTTCAATGCCAGAAAGGGAAGGAGAGGCGGGGCGGGCAGGAAGATTAGAACACACCGCTGAGAATGGTGTGCCCTTTGCCCCACCAGAGGCAGCATTCCCTCCACCCAAGTCAGGCATCGAGTCATGAGCCCCCCGGCCAGCCGGAGCATTCTCCTTCAGCAGATCTTGGTCTTCGGAGGATAGCCCATCCCACTCCGACTAGGTAAAGCGATGATCAGTACCATGCATAGAGTCGTCCGAGCATCCATCCCCATCTTTGCTCTTGTCATCATTGCCAGAAGCCGGGGGCAGAGGCGGAGGAGGGGGCGACACCGGGCCCGGGGCTCCCTCCACCCGAACCTGGAGCCAAAAGCCACCAGCCGCAGGGAAGACATCAATGGAACCATGGATGCAAAGAGGGTCAACACACCAGACTCGAAGACGAGCCGGCCCAAGGATGGCCAGAGAATCTTGATCCAGCTCAATAGGCTTCCCGATGAGAACCCCGAACGCCGTCAAAAACGCCATGGTGCGCACGTTAGGAGGGACATCTTCAACAAGCACCCAAACATCAGACAGGGAGAAGATAGCCTTGGACCCATTGGAAGCAGCTTAGACCAAAACCACCAGTTGGTTCAAAGGAAGCGTGAAGCTAGTATAGGAGGAAATCATGCGAAGACTTTCTTTGGAAGGGAATGTCGCAGCAAACTCGAAATGAGAAAGTTGGCGGATTTGCCAATCCCACCCTCCCTCATCCCACGACCGAAGCTCATCAAGAAGAACCTGGGGAGAGATGCGTTTAGAATGGACAGAGATGATGCCAACGTTGGACAATGAAGGAATAGGAGCTGCCTCAGCGACCTCCCTGTCTAAGGCAAAAAAAGAACATCCAGGAAGGCCAAGACCATAGTGAACGAAAGCAGGAGGTTTGAGACGGTTCTGACGGTGCACCGTGAGTTGGCCGTCTTCCCAGCCGATGAGGCAGAAGGGAGGATTTTCACATCGGGATTGGAAGTGGCCAGGACGGTGACATGCGAAGCATGTGAGAGTGGGGTTGGAGACCTGAGATTGAGGAGGGATGCGACCAAGACCGCGAGGAGGAGGAGGAAGAATACCATCACCAAACGCACCAGGCCCAGATTCGGTGCCACGCCCAGCAGCAGATCCGATGGGGCCGCGAACCGGAGCCCCCGACGCACCACGAGGAACGAAGCAGGACGGACCACCACCAGCCACCGCCAGAGCCCGCAGCGGCACGCCACCCCGGGGGACAGCACCCTACGGAGGAGGCGGCGGGGCCGGCCCCAACGAGCCCGCCCGACTGCCCGCCGCCGCCAACTCCCAGGGGTCGACAGCAGCCGCAGGAGCACCATGCACGGGGGGCGGAGGGTCCGTCGGGCCAGATCCAGAGGTGCGGGGGGACGCACCGGCCGACACAGCCACATACCCCGCCTCCGGGGCAAGCGAGGCCTGGAGCTTAGCACGAAGCGCAGCCTCATACTCCAGATCAGCGGCTGCCTCGCCGGAGCCATCACGCCCCCGCTTCTGGCCGGAGACCGCCTCGCTGGAGGACCCATGGGAGCGATCCATCGCGGCCACCACCATGAAAGAGAGGGAAAGGGGAGGAGGAGGAGCAGATTTGATGAAGCAGCGAATGGGCAGGCGGCGCCGATGCAAGTCGGAGGAGGAGGCAGGAAACTCTATAAATGGGGGAACCGCACCCTTTGGAACCCATATATACCTGGTCCGAGCCAGGCCCGGCTCGACATAAGGCACCACGGGAGGGGGGCTGGGCCTGGGCCAACCGCGACCCAGAAGACAAAGACGGGAGGAGGGGAAATCAGAAAAAGAAGCTAGAGCAGGGGCCAAAACAGGCCCACCAGGCCCAACACCAACCACTGGGGCCCACGGCCCAGATGAAGGCACCAACGACAGCCCCGATCCCAAATTTAGGGTTGGCTCCGGCGCCGTTGCCGCCGGAGAAGCGGGGGTCGCGACCGAGGGATAGCAGGCGAGGGAAACCACCAGAGAGGAGGATGTCGGCGCCGCCACATCAACCCCACCGAAATCCAGTGACGCCCTATCTGGAGACCAGACCGAAGGACGCCGACGCCCACGAGAGACGCGGCGCCAACCATCCACCTCCACTATGGGCCCGATGAGCCGCCCCCGCCCACCAGGAGCAAATTTACGTCGATGACCCACCGTCGAAGCCACAGAGATGCCACCCACAGGGGCCAGACGAGGGGGAAGGGGGGCCTCAGAGTCCGACCCGGATCCATCCGAATCGAGCGCCCATAATCTATTAGCCCGGGGCGGAGCAAGGGAGACGGAGCGAGGAGGGGAGGCCAGGCAGACGGGGGGGTCGAGACGCGCTGCCGGTGAGGAACCCAAACGAGTCCGCGGAGGGGAGGGAGAAGGGGAGGCCGCACGAGGTAGGGACGCCACCGGGGGGGCGGTGGCAGGCGTCACCACAGGAGAGAGGGGGGAAACAAGCGCCATGATCGAACACACAAGAACTTCACATCATACACTTATGGATTCCTATTTTTTGACAATTTCATCGATGTTTTTTTCCAAGCTTAATTAGCCATATTAAAATCTTAAACGAAATATGTAAGTGGAAACCGTGTGGCAGATTGCAAAACTACCACACGCATCACCCTCGTGAACTCCTTTCTTTCCCGCATGTCCTCGCGATCTCTTTCCTTTCCTCGCGATCTCCTTCCTTTCCCGCGCACGTCCTCCTGATCTCCTTCCTTTCCTCTTGATCTCCTTCCTTTCCCGTTGTCGGTGTCAAAACCGGCGGATCTCGGGTAGGGGGTCCCGAACTGTGCGTCTAGGCGGATGGTAACATGAGGCAGGGGACACGAAGTTTTACCCAGGTTTGGGCCCTCTCGATGGGGGTAAAACCCTATGTCCTGCTTGATTAATATTGATGATATGGGTAGTACAAGAGCGGATCTACCATGAGATCAGAGAGGCTAAACCCTAGAAGCTAGCCTATGGTATGATTGTCTGTTGTCCTACGGACTAAAACCCTCCGATTTATATAGACACCGGAGAGGGCTAGGGTTGCACAAGGTCGGTTACAAAGGAGGAGATATACATATCCGTATTGCCTAGCTTGCCTTCCACGCCAAGGAGAGTCCCATCCGGACACGAGACGAAGTCTTCAATCCTGTATCTTCATAGTCTAATAGTCTGGCCAAAGGATATAGTCCGGCTGTCCGGAGACCCCCTAATCCAGGACTCCCTCAGTAGCCCCTGAACCAGGCTTTCAATGACGATGAGTCCGGCACACAGTGTTGTCTTCGGCATTGCAAGGCGGGTTCCTCTCCCGAATACACCACGGAAGAATTTGAATACAAGGATAGTGTCCGATCCTGCAAAATAAGTTCCACATACCACCGTAGAGAGAATAATATTTCCACAAATCTAATTTGCTGACTTGTTTTGGCAACACGACATTATGTCATGGCCCGGTGATTATTCGAACCGTTTCCTTTAACTAGCCCCACACATAACGCGAGGCAGTTTTTTGACACGTCTTGTCAAAGCAGAGATCGTGTCCCCTTATCGCGAGATTCTCATCAATACGGGTGTGTGTAACCCAACCGCGCCATCGATTATGGCGCTTGGGGGATAAGCGAGTTTTACCAGGCTAGTTGGGCGCATAGTTTCGGCTGCCCATATAAATGGACAAGGATTCACCTTTTCATCCACGCCTTCTTCCTCCTTTGCTCATCCATTTTCGCACACTCAAGCTCCAGCGCCCAAGTCTGCACTTCCCACCTCAACCTTCTCCAACCATGTCCGGAGTGGGAGGCAGGTGGATGGTCTCCTCTGTCACGGAGGGACACATCAAGAAGCTGAGGAGAGCCGGATACCTGCCCGACGACATCGCGCATCGGCTCCTAGATGAGGGGCAGCTCATCCCCACCCCCAGGCCCCATGAGAGGGTAGTGTTCCTTACCCATTTCCTCCATGGACTGGGATTCCCTCTCCACCCATTCGTCTGGGGGCTCATGTTCTACTATGGCCTGGATTTCCACGATATGGCTCCGAACTTCATCCTCAACATATCGGTGTTTATCGTCGTGTGCGAGGCCTTCCTCCGCATCAAGCCCCACTTCGGCTTATGGCTGAAGACCTTCAATGTCAAGCTGAAAGTAGTGGGCGACCGCCAGGCGGAGTGCGGAGGCGCCATGGTGGGAAAGATGCCCAATGTTACATGGCTCGAGGGCTCCTTCGTGGAGACCATAAAGGGGTGGCAATCGGGGTGGTTCTACATCACCGATCCGCGTGACCCTGCATGGGCAGCGGCCCCCGACTTCGGATTTGGCATCCTCACGTGGCTCACCTCCTGGAAAGAGAAGGGCCTGTCCTAGGATAGTTCGGGAGAGCTAACCGGACTCCAAAAATGCATTCAAAACATGGTGAACAAGAAGCTCAAACTTGTCAACGTAGTCCAGGTCATGCTCATCCGCCAGATCCTCCCATGTCAACAACGGGCCTTCAACTTGTGGGAGTTCGACCCGGCCCAGCACCAAACTCTGAACAGGCTCTTCGATACAACACATGAGGATGCCTGGAAGGTGCTATTCAAGGGCGCCGAGGTTCCTCCTCATACTAGCGAGGATCGCGGATTCTGCGCGAAGCGCCAAGCCAGCGCGGTAAGCTGTTTTACCTCTTACAGGATACTTGTTTTTCATAGTTTGACTCTATGCGGGATCTAAGCTCCCGTTCCTTTGACAGGACTGGCAAGAAACGGCCGGACAGATTGACTGTCCGGCTCCTTTGCCCGAAGGCCCAGCAAACGCTCTCCTGAAGGAGATGCTGACTCCGGCTCCTTACAAGGTGCCAGAGAAGACCAAGAAGGCCAAGGGAACCCGAAAGAGTTCCCGACGCCCGGTGTTATCGGACTCATCGTCCGATGACTCTCGGCACACTCCTTTCCCGAAGACGAGGAGGAAGAAGAAGATGCTCCCCCTTCAGTTGGGGGAGACAAGAAGAGGAAGGCCACCCCAACTGGGGGGCGAAGGGTCCAAGAAGGGAAGGACTCTCCTTGCGGACAGTTCCACCACCACCGTCGAAGGCGAAGACGAGTGGCTGCTCAGGGCCAAGCCCCTGGCAAAGTCGTAAGTTATTCGGATACCAGAGTAACTCATAGCATTCCTTTGTCACACTGCTTCCCTTAATGCCAAATATGATTATGCAGGCCGCCACGAGCCAGTATCGATGTATCATCGGACGGCTTCCTTGGCTTGTCGGATATGGATAGCGATCCACTTCCGACCGCCACCTCCCCCTGCCCTGCGGACGACGCCGAGGTATTGTCTCAAGAGGCACCGGGTCGAGGGGAGACAGTCCCGGAGGTGCCTCAAGGCGACCTTCCGGACTCCGGGGGCAGGGAGGACAAGGCCCCTAAGGGCTCCAAGTTCGGCCCTCAGCCGAACACCGCGCCGGAACCTCCAGTGGTTCCGGACTCGGGCAGGCGGCCTCCTTCCAAGAGGGGCAAGACGCCTGTGCCGGTGACCTCTGTCCATCCAGAGGCGCCGGACAATCTGCTAGAAGCGCTTCGCAGCGCTTCCATCGACGAGGAGCACCATACTGTTATGAGTGCGGTGGTCCAGAAGGTTTAGTCTGCCCAGAGCGGATTGACTGAAGCCTGTGCCAGCCTTCTAATAGGCTTTGAGGTAAGTGTTAAAATATAGGAAAAATATTACCACACAGACAGTAGCCCCTGATGCTCTGTTCGGTGTTCACAAAGAAAAGCCGAACGGAGGATCAAACAATATCGCAGGAGTCTAATATAAGTATGTCAATATGCGTATGTAGGCTTCGCTGCTGGCATCTGCCGCACTGACTGCGGAGGTCACCGCACTAAAGCAGGACCTTGAGGGGTCCAAGAAAGAGCTCGGCCTTGCCAAGAGGCAGCTCGAGGAGAACAAGGGTAAGTAATACCCTGTCTATGTATATATATATAAAAGAAGACGCGATTTCAAAATGACAGGATCATCATATATTTGCCAGGGGCCACAACCGAGGTGGCGACCCTGAAGCAAGCGCTAACCGAGGCCGAAGACAAAGCGGCCAAGGAGCGGACCAAGCGGGAAAGGCAAGAAGCACAGGTGGGCGAGGTGCAGCAAGAGCTCCAGGCTCTCGTGTCGAAGCATGAGGCGTTGGAGTGTGACTCGAAGACGCGAGAGTCCGAGCTTGCCGCCGCCCATGAAAGTGCAAAGAGTGCCAAGGCCGAAGCACAAAAGGCCCTCCAGGAGATTGATGTGATGAGCAAGATAGCAGCGGGTAAGGCATTCTATATGCAAAGCAAGCATGTGAAATTAAATTACCTGTTACTTACCCGAATCTGGAGCTCTCCAGCAGCATTCCCAGATTTGCCCCGCAGCGTGTCGGATGCCGCAACTTTTTACCAGGCCGAGGAGGGAAGCACAACAGAGAAGTTGTTCTGGGCCCAATATACTAGGGCCGAACACCCGGTGCCTATGAGCGACCAGCTAAAGCAGCTGGTCGAGCTGCACAAGGCAGCCGAACAGGCCATGAAGGGCTTTATAATCCGGCTGTGGCCTGGCGACACCCTTCCGAACTGCTACTTCGGCTTGGTGAGGCGGCTTGTGGACGCCTGCCCATGGCTGGAGGTCATCAAGCGGTCTGTCTGCATCGAAGGTGCACGCCGGGCTTTCGCCCGCGTGAAGGTGCAATGGGCCAAGTTAGACGCCGTGAAGCTGATCAAGGAGGGACCTCCGTAGGGCAAGGAGCATCGCACCCCCGAAATTTATTATGAGGGTGTCCTGAAGGGTGCCCATCTTGTAGCGGACGAATGTTCAAAGGATGTAATATTTGAGTAAAATTGCTTGTGTGGTCCTGTATGATGAAAACTTGTTTCATATGCGCTATGCAACGCTTGTTTGAATTTAAAATATTACCTTCTATTTGGCTGTTTATCCAATCTAAGAGATGGCTAGTCCTCGGCTTCTGCCCCCATGCCGCGAGTGCTGGGTTGTTCGGGATAAACCTAAGCACTCTTGTTACCATGTTTGGGTCCTTCGAGGGAGGTGCTCAGCACAACGAACAAGGCAACCAGACTAATAATGCTTTATCACTCTCACTTAGCCATAGAATTCTATAATTTTAAATTTCGGCGAAGCCCCTGGTATTCAGAAGGTCGAATTCGGGGCGCGATACACGCCTTTAAGCCGGTTAGGATCGGCTCCTCACTCTAAGCGACATAAGTCTTTAGGGACTCGAAACCTCGCCGAACAGCGACCAGTCTCTTGCCTTATCATGATAGTCAATTTTAGCTTTCTCTACTGAGGTGCTTAGCCCAGCAAAACCGGGGCACAATCGCAGTAGTTCTCCTAGCGCTACCTTAGCCGATAGAGCGGAACGTAAGGTACCAAAACATAGGAGCCGGGCAAACCCAACATTTGACCAAAGACATGATTCGGAGCTGATGCATATAATGTTATAAGTTCGGGGTGCCGCACTTGTGAAAGTGTTCGGACTTCTCACACCATATTGTGGGGTACTTAAGCCCCTAGTGTGTTGTCCATACCAAAGTGTACGGTTGCAAGGTGTCATTAATGAACACACACACATATATATATATAATAAGAATGCAATAATAGTCGTAATGTTACGCATTGTTTATTCAAAGAGGTGCGTTAAAGCAGAATGATATAGATAGTGCGATAAGCAAAAGGTAGGACTATGTCCCTTCCAAGGGCAAGCTGAGGAATAGTATTAAAGAAAATATTTCACTCGTTATCATAATCCACCTGGGAGTTTCGTGGTATGACATAGCTTTCTGCCACTCTTGGTTGCTACATCATGTGTTCGGCAATCATGCTGCCGAACAAGGTTTCCAGAGATTAAAGTCTTGAAAGAGAAAAATAACAAAGCGGGAAGCCCCTAGTGCGGTTTAGGCCGCCTCTTGGGGCGTGCCGTAGTTGGGCCCCCTCCCCACCTGTGCCCATGGTATTTTTAATGCATAATTATGTACGCGTGGCACGGATTTCGCTGCTTGGCTTGGACTGGGGTGGGGGCCGCATTGCTACGCGAGCTCAGATTGTGCCAGGCGGTCTAGTTGTCGATTACTCCAAGCGCTCTTGAAGGTGTCCGGGTCTTGAAACGCCGAACTGGTGGATTGCCTTGAGAGGCTGCTTTGCGCTTCTGCTGCGAGGGCCGCATTGTGCTCCTCCGTTCGGAGAGAGCGCTCTGTGTTTCCATTAACTGTAATAACCCCACGAGGTCCTGGCATCTTGAGCTTGAGGTATGCATAATGCGGTACCGCATTGAATCTCGCAAATGCGGTTCGCCAGAGCAATGCATGATAACCACTTCGGAACAGGACTATATCGAAGATTAATTCTTCGCTTCGGAAGTTACCCGGGGATCCGAAGACCACTTCCAGTGTAATTGAGCCTGTGCAATGGGCCTCTACACCTAGAATGACGCCTTTAAAGGTCGTTTTTGTGGGTTTGATCCTTGAGGGGTCTATACCCATTTTGCGCACTGTGTCCTAATAAAGCAGGTTCAGGCTGCTGCCGCCATCCATAAGTACTCGAGTAAGGTGAAATCTGTCAATGATTGGGTCTAGGACCAGTGCGGCGAATCTACCATGACGGATACTAGTGGGGTGGTCCCTGCGATCGAAGGTGATCGGACGGGAGGACCATGGGTTGAACTTTAGGGTGACTGGCTCCAACGCATATACGTCCCTGAGCGCACGCTTCCGCTCCCTCTTGGGGATGTTGGTTGCATATATCATGTTCACCGTTCGCACTTGTGGGGGGGACCTTTTCTGTCCTCCGATGTTCGGCTGCCGGGGCTCTTCCTCGTCATCGCTATGTGGCCCCTTATCTTTATCTTCGGCAATTAACTTTCTGGCCTACTTGAACACCCAACAATCCCTGTTGGTGTGGTTGGCTGGCTTGTCGGGTGCCGTGTATTTGACACGAGCGATCGAGTATACGGTCCAAACTGGACGGGCCCGGAGTGCTTCTTTTGAATGGCTTTTTCCGCTGACCGGGTTTAGAGCCTTTGTATCCGGCATTGACTGCCATATCCTCAGTATTATCGCTGTTAATGCGGCGCTTATGTTTATTGCAACGTGACATGCTATTGCCGTCCTTGGTATCCGAAGTACCATGGTTTTTTGATATGTTGTTACTGCGAGCCAGCCAGTTGTCTTCTCCCGCACATAAGCGGGTCATGAGTGTCGTGAGGGCTGTCATAGATTTCGGCTTTTCCTGTCCAAGGTGCCGGGCAAGCCACTCGTCGCGGATGTTATGCTTGAAGGCTGCTAGGGTCTCTGCATCCGGACAATCAACGATTTGATTTTTCTTTGTTAGGAACCGTATCCAGAATTGCCTGGCTGATTCTTCTGGTTGCTGAATTATGTGGCTCAAGTCATTGGCGTCTGGTGGTCGCACATAAGTGCCCTGAAAGTTGTCGAGGAATGCGACCTCCAGATCTTCCCAACAGCTAATGGACTCTGCAGGCAAGCTGTTAAGCCAATGCCGCACTGGTCCTTTGAGCTTTAGTGGGAGGTATTTCATGGCGTGAAAGTCATCGCCGCGGGCCATGTGGATGTGGAGGAGGAAATCCTCGATCCATACCGCAGGATCTGTTGTGCCGTCGTATGATTCAATATTTACGAGTTTGAAACCCTCTGGGATTTGATGATCCATTACTTCGTCTGTGAAGCATAGGGGGTGTGCGGCGCCTCTGTATTGGGCTGTATCGCGACACAGCTCGAATGGGTCTTGCCCGCTGTGTTCGGCCCGGCTGGATGGAATTTTACTGTATCCGGCGTGACGTTTATCGTCTCGCATAGTGGCGCGCCCTCGTGATCCGTAGATCGATCTTGCATGTTTTGCTTTGTCCTCCAATACGTCTCGCAGGTCTGGCGTATTTCCCCATGCCTTTTTATTTGAATGGCGTCAGGGTGCGGGCTGAGCTTTTGGCTGGAATGCCTCTCTATCATGGCCACGAGGTGGCCGATCAGCCGCGTCATACGCTTCTTCCTCCAGTCGAGGTAGCAACCTGCATTTTGGGTAACTCTTGGAGGGGCGCTCAAGTATATATTCCTCGGCTGCGAGGACTTCAGTACATCTGTCAGCTAGCAGATCTTGATCAGCTTGAAGCTGCTGCTGCTTTTTCTTAAGGCTATTTGTCGTGGCCATAAGCCGGCGCTTGTAGCGCTCTTGTTCGACGGGATCCTCTGGCACGGCGAATTCGTCATCGCCGAGGCTTGCCTCGTCTTCGGAGGGGGCATGTAATTATCATGCTCCGCTTCTCTGCCTGCCGCTCTCTCCGGAGGGCTGGCTCCTCCATCCTCCTGCTCGAAATCTTGCTGGAGGGGATTGTTGTTATCTTCGGCACTATCCGGAGTATTATTATCTCCTGTGCCGGTATCACCACTTTTTCTTTGGTGGGACTTAGAGCGGTGCCGCTGACGTCGGCGCTTGGGTTGCTTCTTGGAGGGGTCATCCTCCGCTGTCTCTTCGCCATTACCTTCTTTGGGTGTATCCACCATGTATATATCGTATGATGAGGTGGCTGTCCCCGCATCGTTGTCCATACCGTTGATGTCTTCGGAGTCGAAGTCGAGCATGTCAGTTAAGTCGTCGACGGTCGCTACTAAGTGGGTGGTGGGCGGGCCGCGAATTTCTTTGTCGTCCGCATCCCAATCCTGCCGGACATAGTTCGGCCAGGATCCTCCTGACAAGGAGAGAGACCTTAACGAGTTCAGCATGTCGCCCAAGGGCGAGTGCTGAAAAATATCCGCGGAGGTAAACTCCATGATCGGAGCCCAATAGGATTCGCTAGGAACGGGCAGTTTGTCAACACGGCTCTCATGCAGAGTAAGGTCGATGTTCGGCTCGATCGCCGATGAGGGTAAGGCCTCCGTGGCGGGGTCCATCCACCCGTCCATGGACGACGCAACTGGCTCTGAATTGAGGGTCGGAGCGACTGCCGGTGCGATCTCCTGAACACTATCGGATGGTAGAGCTAAATTGTACTCATCGTGACCGCGTGACGCACAAGGTAGAGGCTCGAATCCGTCGAAGATCAAGTCTCCGCGGATATCGACAGTGTAGTTTAAGCTTCCAAACCTGACCTGATGGACATGGGCGTAGCTTTCAATCTGCTCTAGATGGCCAAGCAAATTGGCCTGCAGTGCAAAGCCGCCAAATACAAAGATCTATCCGGGGAGAAATGTCTCATCCTGGACTGCATCGCTAACGATGATAGAAGGAGCCATCAAGCCTAATGGCGTCGACACCGAGGAACTCTCAATGAAAGCACCAATGTCGGTGTCAAAACCGGCGGATCTCGGGTAGGGGGTCCCGAACTGTGCGTCTAGGCACATGGTAACAAGAGGCAGGGGACACAAAGTTTTACCCAGGTTCGGGCCCTCTCGATGGAGGTAAAACCCTATGTCCTGCTTGATTAATATTGATGATATGGTTAGTACAAGAGTGGATCTACCACGAGATCAGAGAGGCTAAACCCTAGAAGCTAGCCTATGGTATGATTGTCTGTTGTCCTACGGACTAAAACCCTCCGGTTTATATAGACACCGGAGAGGGCTAGGGTTACACAAGGTCGGTTACAAATGAGGAGATATACATATCCATATTGCCTAGCTTGCCTTCCACGCCAAGGAGAGTCCCATCCAGACACGAGACGAAGTCTTCAATCTTGTATCTTCATAGTCTAACAGTCCGGCCAAAGGATATAGTCCGGCTGTCCGGAGACCCCCTAATCCAGGACTCCCTCATCCGCCCTCCTGATTTCCTTCCTTTCAATCACCAGTACGGCCCCACGCGCCTTCCAGATTTTTGGGCAAAAATAATGCTTGAATTGGGATTTGATCTCTGGTCTGCAGGTAATCAACGAAGGGAGCCAACCATCTCACCAATGACACTCATTGTTGAACAAGCTAAGGAAAATATTGTTTTTGACATGTTTTGCCTCCAATATTTTAGCACTGAAAAACTTTTGTTTCACCTATCAAACCTGGCACATAAACTTTTACCGTGGTAAATTCTCCATCACCACCACGATAAATGACGCACCACCAACATGATAACTTTTGTATACCATGCGGTACATTATGCGTAAGTAGCATGGTCATAAGCATTGAAGGCGTGATAACTTTGGTGAAAGCATCGTGGTAACTTTGATCATTGGGAAGAAATTTGTTGAACCCCGACCCCGGGTAATTTCTGTAAATAGCACGATAACATTCACGCCATAGACCTGGTAATTTAGATACAAACATCATGGTAACTTTAACCATTGGGGAAAAAATGTGAAAAGATACCAGATAATTTATGTGTAAATAGATGGTAATATACGTAGCGCACATCTGATAACTGAGGTAGAAACACCATGGTAACTTTGATCATAGGGAAGTTTTTTTTGAAAAGATACCCCGGTATCTTCTGTGTAAATAGCATGGTACTATACCTCCCTCCCCTGGTATTTTTATATGTAAATAGCATGAAAACATATGCACCGCGATAACTAAACACCATGATAAGTTTTTGACCCATGGGGGGAAATTTTGCTGAAACATACCCCTGATAAATTTTGTGTAAATAGCATGATATTTTAAGCACTACGGGCTTGATAGGTTACCTAGAATCACCATGATAACCTTTTGTCCCGGAGAAAAGTTGTTCAAAACATCCCCGATAATTTTTGTGTGAATAACATGATAATATAAGCACCGCATAACCGATAAGTTACAATATAAACATGATGGTAACTTTTTACCAAAGGAAAACAAGTTGTTAAAAACATACACTCGCCTCGCGAGGCCTCTTAGATGAACACAACACATGATGTGCCACAAAAAAGGTACATAATGTTTAGTGTCATGAGGAGGCACATGTGCTCGTGGGTTGGCCCAGAAAAATGGCCCACTTTGACCTGCTATAGG
This sequence comes from Triticum aestivum, assembly GCF_018294505.1. Classification (NCBI taxonomy): domain Eukaryota; kingdom Viridiplantae; phylum Streptophyta; class Magnoliopsida; order Poales; family Poaceae; genus Triticum; species Triticum aestivum. The sequence goes on along the minus strand of NC_057797.1, from coordinate 261,328,964 downwards.
CATGATAAGTTACGCAAAAACATCATGGTAATTTTTGACCTATGGAAAAAGTTACCGAAACACACCCAGGTTTTTAGGTGTAAGTACCATGATAATATACGAACTGTAGACCCGGTAACTCATGTACAATCCCCCATGGTAACTTTGACCAAGGACGAGGTTGATGTACACATACCCTAATAACTTATGTGTAAGTACCACGGTATTTTACACATCGAAGACCTTATAACACAGTGGTAACTTTGAAAGGAGTGTAGTTGTTGAAACATAGTACCTGGTAAGTTCTATGTAAATAACACGGTAACTTACGCAACACAGGCCTGATAACTTGCATGTGAATACCATGGTAACTTTGTCCTAAGGGAAAATTGTGGTAATTTTCTGTACTTTTTTGTAGTAACACAATTGTAAAAGAAGGGATCAAAGCGATTAGTTTGTTTAGTTTGAGCAACAAATACCTAAGGGTGAGGTTGTTGTGGTGGCACACTTTGGTGCCAAGGAGGTGTGGGTTCGAATCCCACATGCACAGTTTTTTTTATCATGTGGTAGACGTGAAGAAGTGGCAGTTTTCTCGGAGGTGGGTGCGCGAGATGTGCGGGAGAAGCAGGTTTCTCGGGCGAGCCTGCAAGGTTGTTCGGAAGAAGGTGGGGTCGAAGGAAGGATGATCGTGTGGTACTTTAAAGTGAAAGAAGTAGAGGTGTGACAGTTTTGCTTATATGGCACACATGTGCCAAATATCACAGTCCAATCTTAAAATCAACTTTAGTTTGTCACAAGTTTTGAAAGAGAAAGAGAGAAAAGTAAAAGACATAGCTTAGGAGAGGGAGATCTGTACCAACAAGGAAAGATGGTGATATGCCTCATCCGTGATTGATTCCTTCCCGAAGATTTTATTCTGTTACCAAATACTTGTTAAACGTGATTGATAGTTCCTTTTGATTGATTCATTCCTCTTTTTTGTAGATATCCTTTCTTTTGAATGTGATTGGGTTACCAAGATTGACTTTGACTGCCCACCGTGAATTAAGTCCTTCCCGTGTGACCTTTATTGATTTACTAATTACTGCCAACGATATGATTGATCTGATTTGGCAGTCCATATAGAAACCGGTTTAAATAGATCATCAAATGGATGGATAACCAGATGGGTGCGGGATAGAAAATGGTGGGAGGTGGGAACATACGAGGGAGTTGAACAAAGGGGTTGGACGAAACATAAGACTTTTAGGTAGTAGAGATCTATACCAATACTAGCTATTTGCACATGCGTTGCAACGGGGCCATACATATTCCAGTAGTATAACATCAATCATGTCTATCTATAGGATACTCATGCAAGAATGCAACATTGTTGACTACTATTTCACCGCTCAATCACACTCTTCTTCTTTCACACCTATTCCCACCTCTTTGTCTCCCTACTACAAGTAGCCTCACTAGTCCAATCTCTCCACACTGTTGTCAATAACGCATCCGGGTCGCATCCTCAACCCCTTCCACCCTCACCCACACACACTAGAATTTCAAACACGCAACCATGTAGTTGGGGTATATTTCACAATGTGCTTGTCTTAGCAAGGCGTGGTTGGTGGGGGTTTTGATATTTCAACATCTCCTATATTGCCTCCTAAGTAGTGATTAGAAAGAAGCCAAGGATCAATAGAGTCATATTATTTTAGTAGCAGGAATGGTACACCAGAAAAATATTCTGGAGGTTAAAGATTTGTACAAATTCATCCAAAACTCATGCATGCTACCACATCAAATTCCTTTAGCAATATAACACTTCCCAAAAATCAGTTAACATCTAACCTTTCCAATAAATGTAATGAGCAGTGCTACATGGACGGTAATATTGGACAATTTGCGGACGACAATTAAATGCAGCCGATGAATCTTGTCCATGGCCGAGCAAGGCCATTGGATTATCTAGTCGTGCACAAATCTCCCAAACATTGTTGTGTGTGGAGCAGTTTCAAAATAAAATTGGACTGAACCATTCGTACTATGATTCAATTTGGTGAACTTTGCACCTCAAAGCTCTAGGTCCAACAATATGTGAGATAGTCTTAGAATATGCTTACCGGTATTCTATTGCTTACCTGAATGACGAGGAAAAGACACTTTTTTTATTTTAGAAAATTAGAGTGGCTCTTCATGGCTCCATTGCAAGACAATGAAACCTTACATAGTTCAGTCTTATACAAACTTAAAAGCAACTGAAGCTATCCAGAAAGCAAAATAATATTCCTAAAAGCAACAAAAAATGAAATGCCCGCACAGGAGCCCATACGCTGGAGCACAAAAGAGCACACATTACACTGGAGCCCATAGAGTCTGCCTTCCTATAGGTTTATTGTGCGACACCGGATGCCAGTGGTAAGGGAAAGGCGCCCTTGTTGCGTCATGTTGTTAGACATAAGGAAATGTAACTCTAAACAGAGCTATCTACCGCCACAACTCAAGGTAAACAATTGTAGCTAAAACTCACGATTTTTGGTAGGTATGAAGCATATCTGGGCAATACCTAAAGACTCACCTTCTACCTAATCTGAAAGTTCTGAACCCACCAGCAATAACCTCACCAAAAGATAAACATTGCAACATGGACACATAATTAGTTATGACAGAAAAAAAATACATGTAAGTTAAGCAACTCACACTAACAAGCTACTGAACAAAATGAAGTGCAGACGAGCAAGCATGCGCGCAAATGATGATTAGTTGTGTCACAGTGCTGCTTCTAGGTATTTGTTGCCGGCCATCGATCGATTAATCATCTCATATGTGTTTCTTACCAAGTATAAGATGCTCCAAATTCTAATAGCAAGATGGATGAGTGAATTCCCTAGATGGATCCGAGGATACTCCTCCTAGGAAGAGCCGGCCTGCTCAAGATACTGGCACATAAATGTCAATGTTCAGAACATCAACCTAGACCCTTTATAGAAGACCAAGATAAGTTGCAGGATATGTGCAGTAGATAAAACCAATAGCAAAATGTTGTTAAAAAAATCTCTTCCCAGCAAAGATATATACCATATGCCAATAAGACAATATGACCTGATGCGAGTTAATTTATTTGTAATGTCATCTACTCCAACTGAGCAATCCTTCTAGTATCTGAAACTACATGAAGCAGATCAAATGAATTATATTGTACCCACAAAGCATAAAGCATCCACCTACCACTCAATTCACATTGCCTCCTGCGCCATTGTCATCTCCATCCATCCATGAGCAGTGAGCAGGAAGCAGTAGTGAAAGCCCATCATCTCATCCTCCTCCACACTACCACAACCATTGCATGTGTTAGAATAAATCCGAGGCATACCGTCGATCATCTGAGGACCAAGCAATCACATGAGGCACGACACCGAGATTTGTTAACGAGGTTCACCGATATGGCTACATCCTCGGGGCCTGACTACGGGCACTTCTCCCCGTGACACCGTCACAATACCGCACACCGGCCACCCAGGCGCCGGCACACTCCGCCGGCTCCCCCTTGCGCGCCTGTGCTATTATGTTGGCATAGATTACATCGTGTGTCTACCCCCGCTATATATGAGAGGCCTAGGATACAAGTGTCCTATTAGGACACGACTCCATATCCTATCTAAACACAATACAACTACAAGTCCAATTGTAACCTACCTTGTACACAATATTCGACACAACTCCAACAAACTCCACCTTGGCGAATATTCTCCACCACCTTGAATTCGTCCATGCGTCAAACTTCCATGTACATTGGACTTGAGTTTGTCCCGTGAGTACCGCTGCTACTCCAAAGACTCCATGTGACTCCACCTGCAACTTGTAGTCTCTTCTTTTCTTGAACACAGTCAACGCTCGAGCAAAATTAAGTTCCTTGTTACTCTAGTTTGTGCTCCCAACTTCCAGAGTATCCGTCCAACACCATCAGACACTGATCACTGACCTGCGTGAAACTGAACAACTCACATATTGGGTGTCACATAAGAGTTACCTGAACTCAACATCGCCGCTCTTTTCTTGACCGCATGTCTGAAACTCAAAGGAATTTCACCATTGCTTGTAGTCATCCCGAGTCAAATTCGCAGTTGTCTCACCACATGTATGACCACCAGAGCCCTGGTCCGTCTCCATGCCCCGTGCGTCCCGCACGCCTTGTCGCTATTACCGCGTCGAGCCTTCACTGTCCCGGTCGAGTCTCAAGGGTCGCAAACCCACACCACTCAACCCCCACTTCAGAGTACCACCGATCATCACCGACCGATGACGAGTTTCACGCTTTCATCAGACCACTGGGCTCTAGTCCGAACTACGCGTCACTCACTTTTTTTCCGCTGAATAGGCTTTCGATTCTCTGGATCCTTACACCGTAGCCCTTCAATCCAGCTCCATCTTCAACATGACTCCATGGTAGATGATCAGTCCACCCCCGCGCCTCATCGACTTCAAGCTCGGTGTATACACCACCTTGAATCAATCCCGCGCCATAGTCTTGTCGAAGCCACACAAGCCCTCGGGGCCTGCGCCACGTGTTTCCATGCCCAGAAGTCGGTCATCATCATCATCACGCTCCTACATCGTCGTCGCCGATCCCACCACCGTCTTCTGTACCAACCGACTTGCGTCGATCCGTCAGACTGTCTAGTCTGACCCAGCCGAACTCGTTCGACTGTACAACACGCTCAAGGCTCCCAAATCGTTTTTCGCAAATTTCCATCCATCACATGATAATTCCATCTGAGCTGACATGACTTCCCGCAACGCCTTCAAGCATCCCTGTCACGCCAACAATCTTTTAAAAAAAGATTATCTGAGCTGTGCACACGATTCCCCAAGTAGATGAACAGAACCTCCGCATACTACTAGCAATTCCAACTAGCTGATCTTCACGTGATCTGCTCCCTTGGCTCAACCCTAAGATGCTAGCTTTGCCTTTCTGTCCTTGCCTTCCAATGGACCATCCCTTGTGATTTTCCAGTTCGCCAGTTGATTTGCCTGCCTATGTGTCACGTGAGGACACGGTCCTCTTTTTGTCTTCAAACAAATCTCACGAATAGTCTTCTAGAGCAACGCCTAGCACAGCAGCCCGAACAAGCTCAGCGGTGCCTCGCGCATTGCCTTGCCCCAGCCGTCCCGCAACGCATCAGCCAGCCATGGCCCAGCAAGCGGCCACCTGCCCAGCCTCGTCCGAGTGGGCCTTGGACCGTATCGCCTCGAACCGCGTGGCCGCAGCCTCCGCGCTGTTGCTTGCTCCGCGTGGACAGCGTACCACACACCGATTGAATCGATTCGATCTCGCTGGGAATTCAGCTGCTACACGTCCCGCCGCCGCCGCTTTATGCACGCGATGTTGCCTGTACGCTCGCCCGACCGATCTACCGATCGCCGTACGTCTCGACTCTCGACTGCTTGCATACTCGCACACGTGCCTTCCATTGATATGCTTTTTCCAATCTTACCAAGAACCACGCTGCAGCCGGCTGCATCTCGACTCGATACTTTCTCTAGATCAATAGTCCACAGCCTCCTCGAAACCTTGCTCATGATACCACTTGTTAGAATAAATCCGAGGCATACCGTCGATCATCCGAGGAGCAAGCAATCACATGAGGCACGACACTGAGATTTGTTAACGAGGTTCACCGATATGGCTACATCCCCGGGGCCGGACTACGGGCGCTCCTTCGCGTGACACCGTCACAATACCGCACACCGGCCACCCAGGCGCCGGCACACGCTGCCGGCTCCCCCTTGCGCGCCTGTGCTACTATGTTGGCATAGATTACATCGTGTGTCTACCCCCGCTATATATGAGAGGCCTAGGATACAAGTGTCCTATTAGGACACGACTCGATATCCTATCTAAACACAATACAACTACAAGTTCAATTGTAACCTATCTTGTACACAATATTCGACACAACTCCAACAGCATGCTCTTATTGTTGACACTCTTCCACCATTCGCACCGAGGTGCCCTGCGCCTACGCTGCTCAGCCCTCCGCGCGCTCGTTACCATGGGAGGGCTGCACTGGTGCTACTCGCTCTCCATGCCGCCCCGAGGGAGTTGATCACAGTTAAACAAATCTTCACTCGAAAATGAGAATCATTCAGATTCAAAAATGTTTTGTTTCTTCCAAACAACACGGTGGGAATAATCTAATATATTATTCTTCAACATTCACATTCATCAATATAAATGGTGGTGACGAGTAGATCACTATAGCAAGACATCGGTCGTTAAGCTAATTCCCCACCATGTACACATATAGATCTCTAATGTACACAAGCACTGGACCAATGTCACATAATTAACCCATTTGTATGCTTCCACATTTTATGATGAATATAAATCATAAAATTCCACCCAAGCACAAAGCAACTCAAAGCAATGCACCAGCAAATGCAAAACTAAAACGTATTTAAGGGGGAATTGGTAGCTATTAAAGCATGCAAGTGTTACCAACTTAGGCATCCGGGTTAATCCAAGTCAAGGTGGAAGCAAACATTGGTATGAGAGAAAATTAATCATCTTCAACTGGTGATGCCCTGATCTCTTTCTAATTGTGAGCGTGACGTGGATCTGTGGTGTTACTTGCATATAGTTCTCCTGAGAATTTTTTAAGGAGCGCGCTCCCACATCATCATGCCTTCGCCGATGAAGCCGTGCACAAACACCATGGCATGGCTGTCGGTCTTCTTCTCGTCCTAGTCCATAGCGGTGGCGGTGGTGGCTCCGGCGATCTTGTGCTCGTGAGGATGGTGCAATGTTGATGGTGTCCTGCCTTTTTACCATAAAAGAGAGAATTTATGGCCTTATACATCAAGATTTAGTGGGTTTATGGCAAAGATTGATTGATTCTTTGGTATTCGCGAGTTTATAACCTGACCATACGTGAATTGATTGATTACCATAATTGCCATATTTGAGATTTTCGTGGGTTTATGGACTTACCATATGTGAATTGATTGATTACCATAATTACCATATTTGAGATACGCTGGGTTTTCACGCCAAATGAAAAACCCAGTAAGAGTGAAAAAACGGTGGAAGGGGGAGGAAAATCGATTGAAAGGCAAGGAAAATCGGTGGGGGTAGGGGTTCTTGTATGTGGACGGGTGGACGAAGGTGGGATGATGTAAGAGGGGAGAGGGAACATTACGTTTTTTTAGGTAGTATATACATAGAAGTATAGATATAGATATAGATAAGAACCATAGGGGCAGATTCAACAAATCTCGGCCATTAAATCATCTCAATCTAACGATTTATATTGCTTCAATTGCGAGCACTCAATATGTTTAGCGTGTAGTTAATATCATATCAAATATCAACATCCACACTATCCACGTAATTTATTGGTATTAATATCTTGTGTAATATCAATGTGCAATTAATTTTCTCTCAAATATGAACGTGTATTGCACATACGTATTTACTATCTTACAAAATAAACGGTGTTGTAGCTAGTATAACATAATAATTAATTAAGATTTTCTTACTTCCATTGGGGTGAGCGGATCAGCGCCACTGGCAGCTTGGTCCCATGTTGCTCCTTGAAATGGCCCTCGCCGCGATTTATATTGTATAAAGTCAATATGCCAAACCACAAATACATGATGTTTAGGAATCTTTAAAACAAACTAGTAAAGGCCTGTTCTGAACTCCTCCCGCTCCATGCTTCTCAAACTCCTAGCGAGGAGCTGGACAGAATGTCTGGGCTCCGCGGAGTTAGCTTCCTGGAGCGTTGTGAGCCTACGGTGTAAAAAGCTGAAGCAGCTAAAGCCTAGCTTCACCAATTGGAGAAGTGAGGAGTTGGTAATAATTACGAGGGGATGCCATCGCTAAGTTGAAAAAACGGTTCGTGAAACAATTCCCCCAACGCCTCTCGATGCCTGCCTCGCTTCAATTCTATGCGAGCACACGTGGCCAACCCTCCTCCACACAAAGATGCAGCGTGGGGCCATATGCACTACTACGGAAAAGCTTATACACAGAATCTTACCAGCAGCGAGTTTTAAATTAAGGCACTGCTGCAATGTAGCAGTAGCGCGCTCCAGCAGTACTCGCTGCTGAAATAAACGTAGCAGTAGCGCGCCTCCTCTAAGCCGCGCTACTGCTATAATTCCCACGACTCCGCCGTGAAGCTAGTTCTAGAAGCATCGCGTTAATTCAGAGCGCGCTACTGCTAGGTAGTTTAGCAATAGCGCCTTTACCTTTAGAGCACTACTACTAGAACTAGCTATCTCCCACCCCCACACTCTCCTCTCCCCCTCAACCCCCCCCCCCCCCCCCGTGCCGGTCCTCCCCCGCCGGCCGCTGTCGCCCCCGCCAGCCGCCGTCGCCTACCCCTCTTCCCTCTGCGCCGTCGTCAACTCCTCCTCCTTGCTGGACTCGGTACCGCCATCCTTATCCGTCCTTCCTTGACTCGCCGCCGGCCGGCCCCTCCTCGCTCCGCCCTTCCTCCTTCGTCCTACTCGCTCCTCCCTCCTCCGGTCGCCCCTCCTTCTCCCTCCTCCCTCCTCCATCCACAACCCCTTCTCCCTACTACATTTTGATTTAGTATGCTAGTTCATATGCAACATTTTGATTTAGTTCATGTGATTTAGTTGATTTAGTAGGCTACTTGATTTAGTTGATTTAGGACATTTTGATTTAGTTGATTTAGTAGGCAAGTTAATTTAGTAGGCTAGTTGATTTATAGAACATTTTGATTTGGTTGATTTAGTAGGCAAGTTGATTTAATATCCTAGTTGATTTAGTTGATTTATTGAACATTTTGATTTAGTTGATTTAGTAGGCAAGTTGATTTAATAGGCTAGTTGATTTAGTTTATTTGTAGAACATTTTGATTTAACAATTTTTTTCTTTCCTGTGAAGTGGATCGTTAATCCTTGCTCATATTGCTTTAGGAAAACAGCACCACCACCACCACCACCATGTCGATTGTGCAAGTCAAGGTGCGCCAGCAGCCTTGCAACTACCAAGTTGTTCGACATCTACTTCCAGCCGAGTTTTTGTCATGCGGCGGTAAGAAATTATATGAAATGTAACAACTATTTTATTTTTAGTGTTGGCATTACTGCATTGTGTCATTTTGCTTTTTTTACATAGATCGATCCATGTAATGTGAGGCTGAAATTCAACAAGCTGACAGGAGACACTGTGACATTTGAGGCTCCTGGGGGGCGTACACTATGGAGATCGAGAAACGACGCAATATATCGCAGATTGGAGGAGATGGATGGGCCCGTTTCCTCGCCCGCATGCGTCTTACTGGTGGTGAGTTGATCAGCTTCTCCTTCAGAGCAGAAAGACCCAAGCTGGCTGTCATTTATATCAACCTGGTGGAAGATGATGAAGATGACGAAGATGATGAAGATAATGAGGACCCACTCGATGAAGATGATGAGGACCCACTTCATGAAGTCATCGTATCTCAAAGAATGAGGCTGAGCGAGAAGGAGGTGTGCAACCTATGGGACATAATTCCGCCATGTGCTGACTTTGTCGGGGCGCCATTCGTGACCCGCCTGACAAGTACCATGGTCGATCGACATGATATGGTATGTTATACTTACAAATGCAAATTATCCGATGATATGCTTAGTGTAGAGTCCAATGATATGTTGTGTGGAATCTAGTCGATGATATGCTTTAGTGTAGAGTTCGATCACATGCTTATTAGTGTAGAATCTAAGGAACTATTAATAGTGTAGATAATCCATATATACCTATTTGCAAGAGTATGTGCGAGGCTATTTATTAATTGATATGTTTTTCTTATTCAGAAATTGGCAAAAGGCCTATCTGTGAGTTATGGTATCGAGCCTGATGAAGAAGGCTCAACTGGACCACGCCTTACCGCAAGGGGCTCCATCACAACCTATACTTACCGCGTGGACACGAACGATCGTACACACTTAAACTCGGTTGGGTGGAAGAGATTTCTCGATGGCAAAAATCTTCGTGTTGGACAGGCCATCCTAATTACTATCAGGAACACCCACCGCCCAGGCTTGAGGATGATGATCATCTTTGATATCATCTAGAACTACATGTGTGTGTGTGTGGCTATATCATCTAGAACTACATATGATGATCGTCGTCGATATGACCTTGTACTGTTTGAGGATGCATGTTGACTATACATGAAATTGTTATCTAGTACTCCCTTCATTCCAAATTACTCGTCGTGGTTTGAACTAAAATCACGACGAGTAATTTGGAACGGAGGGAGTACTACCTAGTACCTATAATGCTTTATGAAATTGATATCTAGTAGTAGTTTCTGGAAATTGCGGTTTATTGAAACCGAAACGGGGTAGGAAGCGGGGGAAAATGATGAAAGATATAGCAGTAGTGAGGGGCTAGGAAATTGCTACAGCTAATTAATAGTAGCACATTCCAGAAAAGCGTTGTTGATATAGTCAACAGTAGTAGCGCGGGGTGTGGACCGTGCTACTACTAATAGTTAGTTGTAGCGCCATAGTAGGAGCGCGGCTACCCATGCGGCTGCTAGCGTCAAAACCCGCGCTACTACTAGGGTTTTCCCTAGTAGTGATGGGCTATCTCGAGCTGGTCCAAATTAGCGACCAACAGGCCAGTAGGCTCCTAGCTGGGCCGAATCGCTGGGAGAAGCTACAGGCGCTGCCGAACAGATAAAATCGCCAAGTGAAGTTAGAAGCTAGCTCCAGAAGCTAATTTTGTGGAGTTTGGGAAGCTGGGAGAGGTTCAGAACAGGCTCTAAGTATGCATTTTTGTTGCAGGTAACTAGTAATTGTGTATACGTACAATGCACATAATACTGTATTAAATAAGATATTAATTGTATTACACGGAAATATTAGGCAAAATATAAATTACATGTTAATATTAGATAGGATATAATTACTTGGTTGATGTTGACATTGATATTAGGCATGGTATTAATTAATTGAGGGTGTCATACATATTTAACACAAAATACCAGTGTGACAAACACTATTGGAGAGATGTGGTTGAACATATGAGATTTGTTGGATCTCCGCAACTCACTCTTTTTATATTAATATAGATATAGATAAAACTAAAAATACACGATAAAACGCCAAAGACGTAGAAATGCGTCATAATACACTGGCAAATGCCGCTAGTGTCATCAAAGGAGAAGCATGAGAGCTTTGCCGGGACCACTAGTAACTGTGCACCCCACCACCCACAAGTCTGAAGCACACTGCGAACACATGCCTCAACAATGCTTGCTGGAGAGCCCCCCTCTCCTAAAGCTTGCAACCATTAACGACAAAAGAAATGGGCGACTTTCATAGGAGGCCCACCCAGACATTTAGATATATTAAAACTGAGCACCCTCCCAGCCCTCTCAGACCATCAAGGTTTCTGGCCGTCAGATCTGCGAGAGGAGTTTTCGGCCGTTGGATCAATTCTCAAATGCTCCGTGCTAACCAAAGATCGCTAGGCGACCTGGGCCGCTGCTCCCATAACAAAATGGACGTACTGCCATTATATGGGCCTGTTGGGCTTCAGATGTGCAAGCGACCCAATGAAAAAAAATAGCGCAGAGTTCGCAATCGCACATCTGGCTTGTGTGTGAACCGTTCCACGAAGCAAAAAAATATTATGAATACAGACCCCTGTCCCGTGTGCTCGGTAGCGGCTCCATCTCGCGGGCGGGCGAACCGATGTATACGAGGCGAGCGACCTACGACTCGCCGGGCGGGAGAGGCCATGTCTGTTCTTGCGATGCGAGTGAGAGGATCTCCTCGCGAAGCAACGGCAACGCCATGGGGCAGTGATAGCATAGCGAACCGTCGCCTAGCGATTCAGTCATCGGCGATAGATATCATTGTTGGTACGGACCTTAATGGCAATTGATTTGCCCACTTGCCGGCGTCCGTTCCTACTAACTTAATGGAAATTGATCTGCACAGGCCAGTTACTATTCGATTGGTGCTCTTACAGATCCATATGGTCTCGACAATCGCGCTGTTCCTCTCCGCCTCCAGCTACTTACTTCGGCATGTTGATACTTCATCTTCTTTGTTCCACTTTCCCCCAATTCTTTCTCCATCAAATTTCAGAATTTATCTTATTGATTGATGTTGTTCTTTCTACCCCCAAATGAATAGAAGGTGCTCCGAGTTGACGAATTCCAGGTCGTTTCCGATGGGCTGGGTTGTTCCTTGCCGCTGTAATGGCGAACTGTCAGGTTATTATCCGTGTCATCTTACTATTCGTGCTCAGCCTGCTGCATGCACAGGGTATCTACAGTTGGACGGTATTGTTTTGATTCATCACTACGATTGGGTTCTTAATCTATATCCCGTTTGAGAATTTTTGTCTCATGATGGATTATTCAGTCGAGGGGACTGTTCTAGGAATCCGAGGGACGATGGCATATGGAGCAACTTCTTCTGTTTATCTTTTTGGACAACAACTTTACATGCTTCCGAAGACTCTAACTGAAGGTATCCCTTTCATTATATGACATGCATGGTGAATTCCAACATTACTTATTGATTTGAAGAAGTACTGAAGCAGGTACATACATACATACCTATATGAGGTATCCATGCCAAAATAAAGTCAAGTACGTCATGGATTGGATCCATACCCAGCTTGGCCATGAACCAACATTCTCTCAAAAGCTTGGTAAATAATCTTAGTTGAATGAAGAGTACTTGAAAGGATCACTGATTTGGTCCGAGGTTTGTCTGATCATGTATTGTTTTGGCAACAGGCGCCCCTTCCCTCTAAACTTCTGTGTTTTTTCATCAAGACGATGTTCAGATGCAGTCTATGCGCACGCACATATGGCGCTTAGCGTTTCCAAATGGTTGTGAAGCTCAACACTTTTGATAAACACTTTGTGCTCTTTATGTGGTGATGCACGTTCTTAATATGCATTATGTTTCACATCTGACCAATTTTTGTGACATGATTAGTGTCTCGTGGCATATTGTTTTTAGGGAAATGAAGGAGATCAGATAAATTTTCTCGACAAAGCCAAGCATGTTTTTAAAGTCATGTAAGGTGGTAGCATGTAAGGATCTTCAGTCACTATTTTTGCAGCATGTTCTGGATGTAAATCGGATGCCTGATGCCATGTATAATAGAATACAAATACACAGAGGTTTCAGCCAATTTGTTTTCATGCAAAACAGTAGGAATTTCTCCTTACTGCATGTATTTATAATATTTTCAATGAGTCTATACAAACTTGGTTTGTATCAGAAAACATTCGTTGAGCAGAACAGTTACATATATAGGTGGCCTTTTGTGATGTTAGTCTCGGTTAATTCCTGAAATGGACAGTGATGGCCATCTAAATTTTCCCAAGGCTCTGTACATGTACAGCAAAACTGAAACTCAATATAGATGTCTCTTTTGATGAAATCATTTATGCAATTATGCTAGAGAATCATGCGAGATGGTAATGTTTCTTGTATAGCTGTTTCAAATATGAAACTAGATTATGCCCAGGATGCTCAGATTGTGGAACCTCATGACCTAATTGCTTACTGCTGCTGTTAAATCCGACGACATGGAGGTAGACATGACTATGAAGGATGGTTGTCAGTCACACCGCCCAACGACGACGGTATCCACATATTTTGTCAAGATAATCTTCGACCATTGTACCTATGAAGATAAAGCAGTTGTCCATGAGCTTGTTGTGTTGGGAGACGAGGATCCCCTACCTTGCATGGTACCTCTTTTTTCTAGGGGATAATTGTACCTCTTTTAACTGAAAAAATATTTTTTATTGGTATTTAATAAAGATGTTTTGCTGAATAAGCATTTCTAAAGGGGGCAATTCGCTGTCTTGAGTTAAGTTCCTAGGAGTGCAAGGTCTGTTCTTTTGCTAACTGCACGTTTGCGGTTAGGGATCAATTATTTTATGTACATGAATGTTTGCTGGTGTAAGGGTATTCTCATGAATAATTTAATCTGTGGCTTTGGATCATATATTAAACTTCAGAATAGTTGTAACCTTGAAAATGATCATGCGAACCAGCAAAAATATTATTCAACAATCTGAACACTACATTCCATGTAGTGCCCTTAAATCATGAGTTTGCTAAAGTTATTTGTGTTCATTGTGTTTCCGGGCAATTAGGTGACATGACTCTAGTATTCTTTTAAGAACAAGTACCGGCGCAGTATTTCATTAATCCAGAAAGTTTAGTTTGTTATTATGCTTCAAAGAAAAAAGACGACCTCAATTTATATTTAGTTTTCATATATATTTTCTATTTACAGAAAATAAAATTATTCTAATTCATCATGAATTTGTACTCTTCCAACCCTTACTATCTGGGTAATAAACGGGCGCGGCAACGCGCGCCATCATGGTCTAGTAGTCTTTATGGTTATGCACAGGAAGAACCACCCACAGGCAGGGGCAATGCCCCGCCCTAGCGCTGTACACTGGGCACGTGTCGCTGTGGCCGTCCGATGACACGCAACACCACATGGAGAACCAACCAGCGCCCCGATAGGTCTGGCCACTCCAGATTTACACGGGGAGCCACCCAGGACCTCCAGCCACCTCGGACGGGCTCGGCAGCACTGGTCATCGCCGCCTCTAGTGTTCCCCATTAGGAGTCCACCACCCACAGCAGCAGTAGAACCAAGGCGAGGTTGGTCATGATGGAAGCCCGCAGGCCTGCGGTGCCAAGATCAGGCCCGACAGCCTCTGCCACCAACGCACCACCCCGTAGCCCGCCGAGGAACACTGCCGCTCCCCGGTGCTGACCAAGGCAGATTCGATGTGAGCAGCCGTCCACCGCCATACGCACCATAGACGGGAGAGATGAGGGGAGGTGGCCAAGGGAACCACCCCGTCACTGTCACTAGAGCCTTCCTAGGGTTCGGTGGCTGGCGATACGCGCGGGGGGGGGGGGGGGGGGGGGGGGGGGGGGGGGGTGTGGGGTGGGGTGGGGGAGAGTTGTTCTTATGTGCCCCACGCGAAGCCGCATAGTACAACCGCCGCAGCCACCTTTGCATGGATAGTTATTAAAACAAGATAAGCTCAAATGTCTTATGTTCGAATATTATGACAAGCAACCAAGATAAATTAATTAGTTTAGAGCATAAAGCTAATATTAGTGGGGTACACTGTCTATTATTAGGCCACGACAGGTCTGATGTCAACTCTCCAAAAAAACATTGCTGGACGAATAATGGTGTGAGCTCTGCAGACCGGCCGTTCGTGGAAAGTGCGCGATGCACGTTTTCGATGGAGGGAGCTATTTTCCCCGTCAAAATACTGTTTTCTTGTGGGTCATTCCATATTAACACTCTCGTCATCAATCAAGGACGTGACTTGGCCCTTTATTCAGAGAACATCACACTTCGTGGCCCGTAAACTGTACCATTAAACTGATCACACACATCATTCAAAGTCTCACTGTTCTACTCCAACAATGGTGCGTCGAAAAATAAAGAAAACACAAATGAGACGTATATTCATTCTCTCTCAAAACAAAGATGTATATTCACTAAGAAGCACTTGATTTGTAACCTAAATAAATTCAACAATCGGTGGGCTCATTCCCGACTACTCAGCCCCAACAACCAGACATATTTTAAAAATACCTTGACTGACATTTGCTGGACGAATAATGGTGTGAACTCTGCAGACTTTTGGAGATTTCTGAATAAAATGCAAAGTACGTGATGCACGTTCTTGATGGCGATAACTGTTTTATTCTTGGTCATCTTAAGTGGCACTCCCATCATAAATCAAGAAACATGAATTGGCAGCTTAACCAGAGTCATGCCACTTCGTGTCATAAGACCATGGAGGCGTGGTGGATCCCGGTTCTTGTGGACAGGAGGGCCCTGTTTTTAGGTGTTTTTTAGATTTGTTAGAGTTTGTTTCATGTTCAGGAAAACGAGGCGACGGCGGCTTTCTGAAAATGAAATAAGATTCTCCTTGTATAGCCTCCGCCCTGATGGTGCTTTTAGTGTTGTCGGAAGGCATGTGGAGGTGTGCCTTCAATGGATCTCATGATATTCGGTCGGCGTTCGTCTTCAGTGGATCCGCTTCGGTCCGGTCATCGTCCGTATGTATCTACATGTTAGATCCTTTCGATCTACGCTCCTCTTCATTGCCGACGGTTACTGTTCTGGTCCTGGTCCTGTGAGGCCTTAGCATAACTACTTCTCGTCTGTCTACTACAATAAGGTTTGCCCAGCTCCAACAGGGAGGAGCGATGATGATGACACGCGTTCAGCTCGCTCATGTGTTTGTAGTCGTCGCTGGGTAGTCTATGGACCTAGATGTATTTTATATTTTACTTCTAGTATTCTTTGTACTAACTTGGCAGTTGATGAATAGATCTGAAGTTTCTCGCAACAAAATACCATTCTGAACCGCCACACATGGCATCCCATTAGGTTTTATCGGACCCAGCGCATGAAATCTTATGCCTTGGCTCAATCAAAATTCCCAATTTCAAAGGCAACCTTGTGATGATGCTAATCTGGACTAGGCTTAACCAAAAACTGCCTATCATCCTAATAACAATTCAAAAACCATATTTGTGTAGATAATTTCGTTGACTAGCTTTGTTGATACTTTAAAACCGATCCCATTTACGGGTGCTCACTTTAAAAGGGAGTAGATCGAAATCATTTTGTGCCTCATCGCAATGAACGTGTACTAGGTATTGGACGGCACTGTGAGGGGGGCACTTACTTCTTAACAAGATAAAGGGTTCTCGGAGGCCAATGTAGTGTTTCTGGGTGTCGTCATCAGTGTGATGGGTGAAAAGTTGGTTGATACATATTTACATATGTGGGATGCCCTTGAGTCCAAGTTCGGTAGTTAACTGTATGCTATAAAGAAGTTCAATGATTACATAATCATTGATAACCATTCCATCGTCGAACAAGCTCATGAGCTATAGTGGGTGGCAAGGAACTTGAGCTCCTTCAGTTTATGTTGCCCGACAAGTTTGTTGTCGGGAGCGTTGTTGCTAAGCTTCTTCTTGGAGGGATTTTATCAAGAAGAATCTCCTTAGTGGATCTTGTGGTCTCAAAGATGGGTTCAAGTTGGCTACCTATAGCTTAATCACTGACATACCACATCCTATATATCTAAACATGCAGCCTATCCATGTCAGCATCTAGCCATGTCAGGAATCCACTAACAAATCCAAGAAGTCATTTGATGCAATTTTCATTTCTTTCATGTGTGGTTCTGTTTACATCCATGACTGACGATGCTTTCCATAACTCATGAGTGAGTCTACAGATTTTCCCTTACCAAACCATTAAAATCCACCACTAGCCAATTGTGCCCATTTGGCCCGCCGCACTGTGAACCTTTCTCCATTCCCACTCCTCTCTCGATCCCTCCATCTTCATCTTTGCGTCCTCTTATCTGCTCACGTAGCCAGCTACTCGTGATGCAACACACCTTCGCCCTCACCTCCTACCTCCCATTTGTCCATTGCAGCGGGGTCAGTGGTTGCTGGCGGTCTAACGCCGAGCCGCGTTATTCACTTACCGATGCAAAGTGGATCGTGTGCACGCGGTTGTGCCCTGCCCAGAGAAGTCACTAGCCAAGCCATCCAAATGCCATCTCCCATGGGAAAGGTGGGGAAGAGCGCGGGAGTCCAAAAGTTTGAAAAGAAGATTTCAATTTTGATTTTTTTGCCTTCATGAGTTGGAAAATTAACAGGTGAAACTTGAATCCTAATTCCTTTCAGCGACTCTTGAGATATGTGTCTATGGTGTTTCCATAGGTAATAATCACTCAACATCAGATTGAGTCATACCCCAACTCACCACTTGTGGCGGCGCCCAATATTAATCCTCTCCAGCCGCAGTGAGACACGGGAGGGAGATTGGCGCCTGAGTGGCTCAATGATGCAAGCATGCATTCCTCCCGTACTGCCTTAGGGGTGTTCACGACTGCCACAACTACATCACTATGCACAGTTTTGTTGCTGATGCTACCGTGAAGTCTAGGTTACAACTCATGAGCCCTGACCACCATCTTCTCCATGGACTCCCCCTCCCCACCGCAAATTTTTGTACTCCCTTTGTTCACTTTTATAAGACCTTGAAGACATTTCAGACAATGTACAAAACAACCCATTTTGAGTTGTCTGAAATGACTTACAAAAGTGAACGGAGGGAGTAGTACTTTTCATGGAGACATAATTGTTGACTAAAAATGTGTTCTGCAGTATCGTACATCATCTTTTGATGTGCTAAAAAGTTATGCAATGAATAAATGTACTGATTTGAGTAATGTCAATGGGAATTTATGCATGTGCTAATATTTGATGTTCCATGGCTCAAGTTAATAAGGAAGATGCTCCCCTTAATTTTTAGCCTCAATGTGCCCTTCAAAGGAACCATATGTGAGTAGCCTCTCTATCTCAATCTATTTTTTTGTTAAAGATCTTTGATGTATGCACAGCAACACAAGGCATCGGGAATTCACTTGATTCTCTTGAAAGGGGCACAAAAGTCACTGTCTTCTTTCATGGTTCAGGCAGACAAACTATGAACATTGAATGATAGCTGGCAAACAACATAACGCAAGTAATTTGGAAGTGGTGTGTTAGTTGGTGTAGTCTAACTATGAACTTTCTTCTAATTTTTATTTTCTTACTGAAGAATACTTCCCACACACACAATAATCTGAATGTATTCCGTGATGTAGTCTATTTATGGATGTATCTTGTATGAATAACAGAAGTATCTTGATGTTTATAGGTCGGTTGTTTCGTTATTCTACCGCTTCCCTTCAATTATTTTCATGTGTTAATGTGCAGTGTTACTTGGCTTCAACATGCATCCATACTACTACTTATTCTCTTACTTAAGTGTTGTCTAATATAAGAAAAAATGAAGGAAGGTGTGCATATTTTCCCATACCATAGCTATATACATGGTGTCCGATGGTATTTCCATGCAACCCTATTTCTTTAACTGGTTTAGCTTTTAAAGGTAAAACCACTTGAAAAGTTTAACACCATATTCATTACACACATGTTGACTTATCCATTGAGGAGTGGCACGGCAAATTGAGTAAGAAATGTTTAATTTGCACTCAATATATTAGTAATGGGTGATTTGATTGGATTGTTGTGTAGAATCCTTTTTGTATGAACATTCACGAGTTGCTTTAGATGTTAACATAAAACAACTTCAACTTGTAAATTTCCCACTCAGGCATGAATGAGAATGCAGATGAACATAGTGAAATTTAAAATTATAGACAAATATAGTATTTCAATTCTTCTCCATTTCTCACTCTGTCACAAATCTCAACTACAAATTATCTTGAATGAATGAACCTGGAGACTGCTCAACTATTGATTCTATGCAATCTTGGCAGCCTCTTGATGATTCCATTTTTGTAAAGGTAATCACCCATTAATGGATTACTTTGTCAGTTTCTATTGTAGAGTTATGCTATCCGGATATGTTTAGATGGTGAAGGCATATTACTCTATCAGGACTAATGAAAATTTTCACCTCCTCATGTAAGATATTGTGATCTCTAATGGATATTGTGCATAGTCAAGACTTGGGTTAATAAACTGGTGGTGATGTTTTAGATGTAGCTTGGTAGTATTTTTCCCTTGGAGAAGAAGTAGAGACGGTAGCTTATACAGAAGCTTTAAAGCATTTGGTGTTGGGGAACGTAGCATGCAATTTCAAAAAAATTCCTATGCTCATGCAAGATCTACATAGGAGATGCATAGCAACAAGAGGGGTAGAGTGTGTCCACGTACCCTTGTAGACCAAAAGCGGAAGCGTTTGAAAACACGGTTAATGTAGTCGAACTTCTTCTAGCTTCAACCGATCAAGCACCGAACGTACGACACCTCCGAGTTTTGCACACGTTCAACATGATGACGGCCCTCGCCCTCTTGATCTAGGATGGTGTTGAGGAAGTAGATGAATTCCGTCAACACAACGACATGGTGATGGTGATGGTGAAGTGATTCTCGCAGGGCTTCGCCTAAGCACCGCAAAACTGTGACCAGGGTTGTAAACTATGGAGGGGGGCATCGCAGACGGCTAACGGTTGTTGTTGTGTCTTCTAGGCGGCCCCTCCCCATGTATATATATATGTGGGAGGGGGAGGGGAGCATCCTTGGGGTGCCCCAAGTAGGAGGAATCCTACTTGGGGTCCTCTCCCAATATGGCCTCCCCCCTTCCTTATTTCCGGAGGGCGGAAAAGGGAAGAGGGAAGTGAGGAAGGAAAGGGGGGCTGAACCCCCTCTTCCTTCTCCAGTTCGGCCTGCTGCCTAAGGGGGGGGGGGCGCCACCCCTTGTGGGCTTGTGTGCTCCCCTCTTATGGCCCATATCTTTCCCTCGGGGGTTCTGGTAACCCCCAGCACTCTGATAAATACCCGATACTATCTGGAACACTTCTGGTGTCCGAATACTATCATCATATATATCAATCTTTACCTCTTGACCATTTCGAGACTCCTGGTCATGTCCATGATCTCATAAGGGACTCCGAACAACATTCGGTCACCAAATCACATAACTCATATAATACTAAATCGTCAACGAACGTTAAGCATGCGGACCCTACGGGTTTGAGAACTATGTAGACATGACCGAGACACCTCTCCGGTCAATAACCAATAGCGGAATCTGGTTGCTCATATTGGCTCCTACATATTCTACGAAGATCTTTATCGGTCGAACCGTTATGACAACATATGTTATTCCCTTTGTCATCGGTATGTTACTTGCCCGAGATTCGATCGTCGGTACCTTCATACCTAGTTCAATCTCATTACTGGCAAGTCTCTTTACTCGTTCCGTAATACATCATCTTGTACTTAACTCATTAGTCACTTTGCTTGCTAGGCTTCTTATGATGTGCATTACCAAGAGGGCCCAGAGATACCTCTTCGATACTCGGAGTGACAAATCCTAACCTCGATCTATGCCAACTCAACAAACACCTTCGGAGATACCTGTAGAGGATCTTTATGATCACCCAGTTATGTTGTGACATTTGGTAGCACACAAGACATTCCTCCGGTATCCGAGAGTTGCATAATCTAATAGTCAAAAGAATATGTATTTGACATGAAGAAAGCAATATCAATAAAACTGAACAATCATTACGCTAAGCTAACGGATGGCTCTTGTCCATCACATCATTCTCCTAAACCCTGTTATCAAATGCCAACTCATGTCTATAGTTAGGAAACCTTAACCATCTTTGATCAACAAGCTAGTCTAGTAGAGGCTCACTAGGGACACGATGTTTGTTTATGTATTCACACATGTATTAAGGTTTCCGATCAATACAATTCTAGCATGAATAATAAACATTTATCATGAATAAGGAAATATAAAATAACAACTTTATTATTGCCTCTAGGGCATATTTCCTTCAGTCTCCTGCTTGCACTAGAGTCAATAATCTAGTTCACATCGACATGTGATTAACACTAATAGTTCACATTGCCATGTGACCAACACCCAAAGGGTATACTAGAGTCAATAATCTAGTTCACATCGCCATGTGATTAACACCCAAAGAGTACTAAGGTGTGATCACATTTTGCTTGTGAGAGATGTTTAGTCAACGAGTCTTCCACATTCGGATCCGTATGTATTTTGCAAATTTCTATGTCTACAAGGCTCTGCATGGAGCTACTCTCGCTAATTGCTCCCAGTTTTAATATGTATCCAGATCGAGACTCAGAGTTATCCGGATCAGTGTCAAAGCTTGCATCGACGTAACTCTCACTAGTACAGCAAGGTGCTATACAAACGGTTTTAACCCCTTTCCATGACGGCATTTGGAACCGTCACCAAGTGAGTGTGGGCGATAGGGGGAGGGGTCCTTCCCACACGACCCAGAAACCATCGAGGATATGCCCTCATGGCACACACGCTCGGAAAAATAAGGTCGTGTGCGACCGGCGAGCGACCAAATACGGTTGTACGTACAGTAGTGCTAAAAAATACAATTATACAATTGAAATCATTTCCGGTCGTAAGTACATCCCACACAGTCAGTACCCCCTAAATGTTTCCGATTGTATATACATCCCACACACTTGCTCCAAGGAAAACGTTTCTATTCACAAGTACATCACACACAATTTTCCCGTTAAATCGTTTGTGATTGCATTTCTGTTGCACACGGTATTAACAATTTTATCAGTTGCGTTATTGAACACATCACACACGGTGCGTAGAAGAAACTGTCACTGGTACACGTCGGTGCTATACAAACGATTTTTAACCCCTTTCTGTGACGGCGTTCGGAACCATCGCCAAGTGAGTGATGGCGATAGGGGGGGTCCTTCCCACACGACCCAGAAACCGTCAGGGATATTCCCTCCTGGCACACACGCTCGGAAAAATGAGGTCGTGTGCGACCGACGAGCGCTCAAATATGGAAATTCCTGTAGTAGAGCTAAAAATACAATAATACAGGAGAAATTGTTTTCGGTCGCATGTACATCCCGCACAGTCAGTCCCCGCTAAACATTTTCGTATGTATGTACATCCCACACAATCGCTCCAAGGAAAATGTTTTCGTTCATAGGTACATCACACACAATTTTCCCTCCTAAATCGTTTGTGATATCGTTGACATTGCACACGGTATTAATAATTTTATCATTTGCGTTATTGAATGCATCACACACGGTGCGTAGAAGAAACTACGTAGCAAAGGTTGTCCATCACATATAGTTTTTATGTGGTAAAAGTTTGCGCAAGGTGGCCTAACGCAAGCAGTTTTCAAGAGGATGTTGTGTGTGCAGTGGAGATTGATCGCACACATAGTGGATCCTAGAAACATTTCTGATCTCCACATCTATCACAGCCTTTTTGCTTTCGCAAACCATGTGAAGTGTAATCCCTAATTAATCCCTAATTTATAAATCACATGTTTTGAATTTGAAAGGAGGCAATCACTTATTTCATATCCAACCATGTTTATTACAAATGTAAGTTCAACCACCAATGCATAATTCGATGCATAGGTACATATACTGAAAAACTATAGAAGCACCAAGTAAAGAATGATGAACCACAATTGTACTAAAGACTATAAAGAGAGATGCGAAAGCCATTATGGTTGCTGGAGAAGCTAAAGCGGAATGCCCATATTGTGCCCTCCTCCATGCGTAATGCATGCACGACTCTAGTCCAACCCCTTGTGATGGCAGGCCATCCATCCTTCATTGTCTTCATTATGACTTCTCGATGCTCATTGTACTCTGGATGAAATACTTTAATCTTCATTGCGTGTCCACCAATCATGTACTTTGTGAGGTAATCTTGAGTGAACTACTTCGGGAACCACTACGAACCAAAAAGATTCAGACATTGTTGTCTAACAACTCATTATGGGCAGTAAAAAGAGAAGGCTGGAGAGTTTGTAGTTACCATCCAACAACTCACTGTTGTGTTGGATAGAGCATAAACAAATAATTTGCTTGCCACCATTCGCATCTTTTTGCTAATAATCCTTATCAGTTTCCTCACTTGATGCTTGTTCATGAATATCTCACTGCCCCATATGCAAAAAGGGTCGATGCATGGATCATTGCCAAGGGCATATGTACCTACAAGCAACAAGTCAATATTAGAAGCTAACAAGTGTCCAGGCCTGGATCTATATGCACTACATTATGGAACGACGGGGGGAGTACAAGCCGAGGGATAAAACTAACCTCGGCAAAAAATGGTGGCCACTCCCGCTGTTGTCTTGCATAAGTAGCAGAAAGGCATGATAAGTGCAACAACCTTAACATCAAACAAATATAGCAAAGGTAAACAACATCATCTCCAAATGATAGCTTGAATGTGCTGGTTTTAGCATGCTGTTAAAGTAGATATAAAATGGAAGGCAATGTTACCGATAGCAAGCTTAACAGCCATCAAATATTGCAATTCAAACTGGTATTGCTGAAAATGAATAGAACGTCGGTAATGCTTAAACATCACACTAGATAAATGTGTAAAAATGAAATAAAGGGCATGTGTTAAAACACCAGGAATAACTGTAACCAAATATAGCCGTTCAAACTGGTATTGATGTAGTCGAGCGGCACAGTTCCGACTTGCACATAATGAAAAACAGGCATAAATGACCAGTATAACAAGCAAATATAGCCATTGAAAACTAGACAGAGTCTCACTGCAACCAATCTAGCAAGTAAGCAGGGCATATGCTTGAAAACTGGACAAATGCTCACTGCAACCAACCTAACAAGAAGATACAGATAAACAAGGCATCTGCTTGATAACTGGAAAAATGCTAAAAAAAAGCAACCTAGCAACCAAATACAGATAAACAAGGCATCTGCTTGATAACTGAACAAATGCTCACTGCAACCAAACTAAGAACCAAATACATATAAACAAGGCATCTGCTCGATAACTGGAAAAATGCTCACTCCAACCAACCTAACAACCAAATACAGATAAACAAGGCATATACTCACTATAAACAACAAAATATAGACATTCGTGAAACTGAGGTGGACAATTCATACTTAAACATCACATAGCCCTATTGAACAATACATTTTTGCATAACTGAAATAATTAAACACGACACAGTTAAAGCACCACACGGCAAATGCTACTACAACAAAGGGTACGGGTTGGCAAGCTAGAAAAGGTAAGATTTGCTGATAGAATGTTGCCTCACATTTCATGGATGGTATCCTTCCAGTTGGAAGAGCACAGACCCGTGGTGCACTCTCTTATGTCACAGATGGGTTGTTTCACCTTGGAAAAACCTTCGTGGGTGCCCTCCTCGTGGTCGTGGTCATGGTTGATGAGATATGGCTTGGCAATTGAGGATCCCAAGCCGCCGCCATAGAACGTGTCCTTCAGAAATGAGAAAATGGGCTTGATGGCATATAAAGCTCCAAAATCCTTGAACGCTTGGCGGAGGAGATCAGCGGCAGGGCCGTCAAAGAGATCGATGGCGGTTGAACCAGAGGGGTTGGGGATGGACCACTTAACCTGTGACATGGCCCGCGTGAAGCCGTCGCTGTGGACGAGCTTGATGCCGTAGCCAGCTTTCCCGAGATACAATAATACGCTAGCCCACTGACATGAAGCCTTCAGCATGGCAATGTAGTCAACGTCTTCACCGCTTCCATGGCGACGTGTTGCTCTGGGATCGACAGGTTGGGGCGAACGACGGCCACCTCGCCAACATCCCCCAGAGAGGCCATGATAAACCTCTTCTTGGCCAAACACTCGTCGGGCTCCCCGGGATATGTGGTCGATCTTAGGCTGTGACATTATGCAACAGGGGATGTGGATCTGGCGGGGAGGGATACCACAAGACTCATCTAAAAACTTAGGGGAGTGGGGCGACGGTATGGGAATCGCTGGGTAACCTGAACTTTATTATCTAAGCTAGGAGGAACGGGCAGACCGACAGGGGTTTGCGGCGGCGCCAGCGGCGGCCGTGAGCTAGGGTTCAAGGGGGGAGGGGGTGTGTGGGGTCTGTGGAGGGGGATGTTTGAGGATATGTCGCAGCTACTGAAAATTTTAGTAATGGTGGGTGGAGATGGTGGTGGACGAGGGAGGGCGACGGTTCAAATGCCTCGGGTACTGCAATTTTACTATAAGGTCTGTGCTGGAGGAGTGTGGGCGAGGGTTGAAGTACGATGGCTACTAAAATTTGGGTAAAGGAATTGATGCGGGGTGGGAATGCCCAAGATCGCGCACGGTCCAATAACAATATGCGTGTATGCTAATAAGGAAAAGTGGCGCGGAACCGCCGTTGTTTGCAACGCTCAAGGCGGGTAGTTTGTTTTTATATTTCTGTCTTGCTGGTCTATCGCACACGGTTCGCCCTAATTTCCAAATAAACTTACCCGCCTTTAGCTTGCATAGGTGGTGGTTTTATAGCGCACTTGCATCGCACATAGTTAAGCCAGTACCTCCACCCTTTGCTCGCGCTTGCACGGTCGTGGTGATTTTACAACGCACTTGCATCGCACGCAGTTGAGCCAGTACCTCCACCTTTGCTCGCGCTTGCGCAAGCGTGATGATTCACAACGCACTTGTATCGCACACGGTTAATATTTTATACCCGTGTCCATTGAGCGGCATCAGAGTCTTTGCAGCAAAAAATAATGTTAGAGAGGGTCAGAAGATAGCCATACCAACATCTGGCCCAAATATATACGAGTGAAAAGGGTGGTTTGTGATGTTCAAAATTCCAATGAACAACTTTGACCGTGCGGGCCCACAGTTGGGCGCGTCGCCGAAGATCTATGAGAGGGGCCAGAAGTCAAGAACCACCTGGAAGTGGCCAAATATATGTAGGAATATTGGGGATGTTTACAACTTTAAATACACAATCCATAACTTTGGTGGCACCTGCCTCGCAAACCCAAAAGCGCCCTTGGACATATCTAGCTATGATACTTGGCCCACCACCTCCCACTTCGTGTCAGCGGGGCGGATGCATGTAATGATCGATACTTTAGTCATACATGCATGTCGCCATGACTTACCATAAGACGGACCAATGAATCTATCATTTGGTCAAATGACAGTTGTTGTTGTCGATAGACCGCTTGGGCCAATAGATTGAACCATCATAAAAATCGCACGAGAGGGACCACAAAACTAGCACCTCTTGCATGCGGCCCAAAATGATGTATGTTGGGAAGGGGTGATGTGTGTCTTCAATATAGAATAATGTGCAATTTAGATGTGATGCTTACCTCTCGATACAGACAACAACCATGAAGGCAAGGTAGTTAAGGACGAGATACGCAGGGTATCATGTAGGTCAAACCTAGCAATCCGAGCATGTGGGAGGGAATCCAGACAACGCATGAGCTCGAGCTTTGGTTGAGCGACATGTGATGGTGACCGACCCTAAAACGAACTAGGAGGAATCCATTCATGGCCAACACATCCCCCTCATTATCCGTCAAAAGGGATGCTATATATACACTCGGGGAGCCCACAGATATGCGTGTCGTCACGAAAACCACACAAGGGAGACGTGGTCGATCAGAAGACCTCGTATACACTGCATGCGGCCCGAAAATATGTATGGGTACAGTGGTGTGTGATGTGTTTAAATACCAAATGCACAACTTCGATGGGCCACCAACTACATTGCATACCGAACACCGTACCCGACTCAAAGCCTGGTTCAATATGTACGATGACAGTTTCCTAACTTCGAGGCGGCGGCGGTCGGGGGTGGGGGGGGGGGGTCGTCCCACACATGCACGACACATCTATATCTATACCCCTATATAGTGTGCAAATAACTTTGAAAGTTGGTCGTTGGATGAAGCCAATCCGACGGTACAGAGATGACAAATCCGAGCACTACTGACCGTTGGATATCATCTACATTCCACCAAATTCTGCCACATGTACAATCTAGACACAAGTAGTTCTCCTTTGTTCTCTAGAATCTTCCATATCTTAATTGCCCAAACTTTTTTTCTAAATGAATTGTCACTTTTTGTTTTTACTTTATGATTTACAATGCACAATTCCATGAATCTTATATTTTTTATAAAACTAATTGCTTTTGGATAAGATGAACTATAAGAATTAGACGAACATCTACATCATGCATATATGACTCAAAGCTTACATGCTATAATGCGGTATTTTTACCAAATCTCATGCGTGCAATCCACATGTACCTTACTAGTATCAATAGGAAACCATCATGGTGAAACCCTTCTCGTTGTTTGGTCAAAGGGATAGATTGTGTGGGCCCCCCTAATTGTCGGTAAAGGATAGTATATATACCTCGGGGAGCCCATAGGTATGTGTCGTGTCTATAAGCCGCACAAGGGAGACATGCTCGAGAAGAACACCCCACCCCCTATACCCTGCATGCAACCTGAAAAAGGTTAATATAATCGCCATGATAGATCAAGTCTATCATTCTTTAATTTTTTAGAGCAAAACATAACCCATAAAAACATACTCTACAAATTAGCAAAACAAGGATCCCAAGGTTTATATAATTGCCATGATAGCTCACTATAGAGATATAATATACCTCTATAATGACCGTGTCATGGCATTTAAATGAAGCTTGAGATATGCAACTTCCCACCGGGTCATCCATCCTTGGACTACTCCAGCCCGAGCACGCTTAACTTCTGCATTCTATTCGACTAGGCTAGCGGATGGGACGCCGGCCCTTGTTGATAAGAATTGCCTCCTTGCCATTAAGGCATTTCACGCTGGTCACCCGATGGGACTTGATCCCTCCTATCACACACATTTGTGCTTTTAGAAACTATATGGGATATTTACATGGCCGGTGTGTCGCCGCTAGCATTCAATGAGCATTGACACTGGCAGCGGTAAAACGTCGGGAGAAGAGGTGGGAAACTAATGAGAGGAGTGGCGAGAAAGAGTAGCCTGTTTAGAAAACCTAGTAGAGAAGGAAGCGTGAGATAGCACGACGCATGCACACAGTGCTTACCCATGTACTACATGTGCTGTCGAAAGGGCTTAGGGTTGCTGTTTGATCTGGGAGCATCCAACAGTGCACATGTATGATCCGTGCGGTTTGGGTTTTGGCCAATCAGAACGCACAACTTAGATCGTGCGCGCGGCAGGGGGAGGGGGGCATCGGCCATGGTTTGGTAGGCACATGACTTTCGTGAGTGAACTGTGTGCTATTTGAAAACATTTCTTGAGAAGAATCTCAGTTTTTAGATCCCCGTAAATCCAAACTAACCCAAGAATCGTGAAACCTGGCATGGTGTCACGACATGGCACATATATGTCAAGGAATTTTTTTTGTCCATTTTGGCGCAAGTTTTATTACAAGCCTCTTACAAACCGGAGCTTCTCTCAAAGAATCCTCGTGGTTCCGATAGGGAAACGTGTCCCCCTTGTGGGCGAAACATAATCACTGCCTCTTTTCGCCTTGTATTTTCTTCTACAGGCAACATGGAATGACAGGATATCCGTGCTGAAATTTAAACTCATTCAGGGTTTGTTTGGCCTTTTTATACACAAATTGAGTTTCCTAGGCATTTAATGTGTATAATTCAAATCTGAACATCAAATACATGCTCCACTTCACCAGAATGGCTAGAAAATTTATACATGTGTCCTTGGGTGCATGTTTAGGTCCCATGCCAGGAGTGTGAACGAATTACAATCGTACCCGAGTCCTGGCTTGTCCACAAACATTTCGAATCTCGGTTTTTAAATCCTCGTAAATCCTAAACTCACCAGAAAGTCATCAAAGGTGGCATGGTGTCACGTCATGGCACATCTATGTCGTGGTAAAAACATTGTCCAATTTGGGCCAAGCTTTATTACAAACCTCTTACAAACCGGAGCTTCTCTCAAAGAAACCTTGTGGTTCTGATAGGGAAACGTGTTCCCCTTGTGGGTGAAACATAATCACTGCCTCTTTTCGCCTTGTATTTTCTTCCACGGGCAACATGGAATGACATGATATCCGTGCTGAAATTTAAACTTATTCAGGGTTCGTTTGGCCTTTTATACACTAATAGAGTTTCCTAGGCATTTAATGTCCATAATTCAAATCTAAACTGCAAATACATGCTCCAGTTCACCAAAATGGCTAGAAAAATTATACAAGTGTCCTTGGGTGCATGTTTGGGTCCCATGCCAGGAATGGGAACGAACTACAACTGTACCGGTGTCTTGGCTCGTCCTCAAACATTCTGAATCTCGGTTTTTAAATCCCCATAAATCCAAAACTCCCCAGAAAGACATCAAAGGTGGCATGGTGTCACGTCATTGCACATATATGTCATGGTAAAAACATTGCCAATTTGGGACAAGCTTTATTACAAACCTCTTACAAACCGGAGTCTGTCGCAAGAATCCTCGTGGTTTTGATAGGGAAACGTGTCCCCTTGTGGGCCAAACGATAATTGCTCCCTCTTCTAGCCTCGTATTTTCTTCTACACGCGACATGGAACAACGGGAGATTCATGCTGAACTTTGAAATTATTCAATGTTCGTTTGACCTTTTTTATTCATTAATTGAGTTTTCTAGGCATTTAATGTCCATAATTCAAATCCAAACTACAAATACATGCTCTAGTGCACCAAAATGGCTAGAAAAAACGTACATGTTTCCTTGGGGTGCATGTTTAGGTCCCATGGAAAAAATGGGAATGGATTCAGCCATCTCGCCATCCAGGCTTGGCCACAAACATTGCGAATCTCGGTTTTTAAATCTCCATAAATCCAAAACTCACCAGGAAATCATGAAACTTGGCATGGTGTCAGTACATGATACATATAATTGTCCAATTTGGGTGAAGCTATATTACAAGCCTCTTACAAACCAGAGCCTGCCGCAACCCTCGTGGTTATGGTAGGGAAACATGCCCCTCTTGTGGGCAAAACAATAATCGCTACTTCTTCTCGCCTTGAACTTTGTTTTCTACAGGCAACATAGAATAACAGGAGTGTCGGGTTGAAATTTGAAATTGTTCAGGGTTCGTTTGGCCATTGTATATATTACTAATTACTAAATTTTCTACGCATTTAATTTAGTCCATAATTCAAATTTGAACTACAAGCACATTCTCCAGTGAAGCAAAATGGGTGGGAAATCGTACATGTGCCATTGGGTGCATGTTTAGGTCTCATTTAAGGAATGGGAATGAATTACAAACTTGTCATCGTCCTGAAACTTTGAGAATCTCGGTTTTTAAATCCCAATAAATCAAAAACTCACCCACAAAACATGAAACTTGGCATGGTTTCATGACATGGCACATATATGTTGTGGTAAAAAATGTCGAGTTTGTGAAGAGGCGCACACATTAGTAGCCAACGAAGTCCTTTTTGAAACAAAAAACTGACACATTAATATCGCAAACGGTTGTATTATATTAACTGTGTCAAAATTTAACCATACTCGGTGGCGTGCGTGCAGCTGTTTGATTAGATGGGACTAGCACGAGAAGTCCGCTGTGCAGGCTCGACGGGATACGTGCGAGCAGTCCACCGCACAGGCTCGACGGGACGCGTGCATCCTGTCCACCTCGGAGGCTCAATGGGACACATGCGAGCAGCAAGACCGCCCATGCTCACCGGGAAGTGAGCTCTTTGACATCCATGCGCCAGCCGCCGCCCGCCTCACTCACAACTTCTCCATTAATGGGTTAAGTAAAGCACCTGGACGGAGGGTGTTTGCTTGTGATCCCATGGCAGCAGTTGCTTTGTTCGTGTTTTCAACTCGTATTCCGCCCTAACTTAAATTGCCACAAAGGACAATGGATAATACAACCACAAATAAAATGGCAATGAATAATACAACGACAAAGTTATAATGGTGCAGATAATAATTGTCTTACGTATTCCGGATAATTTAAAATGCCCCATGAGGCAATGCCCGGAAGACATGAGGGCAAGAGAAGAAGGAAATTGCAGACAATGATTTGGGTTGCTACTGTCTCTTCTCGTTGATGTATCATCGATCAACGACATCCTCCAGCTCCTTCTTCAATAACTCATGATTTTGCTTGAAAGCAGCCACATATTCCTCCACTTCCTGCTCGCGCTCGATCCGGAGCTTCCTCAAGTCACCCATTAGTTCCTCGACGACCGCTGTCAGTGTCATCCCCAAGGCACTGCTCTGCTCATGTAGCATCTTCTAGCCGGCGACCTCCTCCTCCTTCTTGGCGGGCGCCTTGAGGAGCTTCGCATTGTCACCCATGAGTTGCTCGATAAGGCCGGTCTCCTTGACAACCGAGGAATCGCTGATCTTGAGCAGCTTCATCAAGCCATCGACCAGTTCCCGCTAGGTAGTGACGCCAGCAAAAATGTCGTCGTCGCTGGTGAAGGACTTCAGGAACGCCAGCTCGTCGCGATGGCCGATGCCGCGAGTGCGCTTGTGAGAGCCCTTGTGTGCCCGTGAGAGCTCGTTCGAGGGCTCCGCGGCACGTTGGGACATCTCTGCTGCGGCTGCGGCTTCACAGCAGGACCTTTCTAGTGCTTCCGCAGCCTTGGTCTTTGCTGCCTGGTTATATGTCCACCCTAAACTCCTCCTACAGGTCATGGCGGAACGACTTGACAGGAAAGACTAGTTTTGTGGGTGATGAGGAGAGGAACTGTGAAGTAATTTTTGAGTGGGTAATTTTAATAGCCCGGTGATAAGTGTGAACACATATTAGTTTGATATGTGTGAACAGATTTGCAATTACTTCTTGCATTGTAATTTGCAATGTGACGAGAAACAAGGTCAAAATTTATTGATGGCAGAAGGTTGACCACGTGGTTGCTCACCGTTGAGGCGGCCGCGGCATGCTCTGTTCACGTCCATCCACGCGTTTTTCTCACCATTGAGGCGGCCGCAGCGCGCTCCGCTCTGGCATCCCTGCGTGTGCTCTGCTCGCCGTTGCAAATTTACAATGGCAACAGTTACTAATTCTTAATAATTGTCTTACATATTCAGGATAATTTAAAATGCCACATGCGGCAAGGCCTAGAACACTCACGACCTACATATGCATACAATTATAGTAAAATATAAGCTAAAAGGCTGAGCTGGCAGCCTTTCGGCGATGGTCTTCTCGGACTCCATGATCAGCATATCAACCGTGCGGTCGTTCACTCCAAGTGTCCCGACCGCCTCCGCCTACGGAGCTGCTGGCGCTAGGAGGCTCTTGGGGCTGTTGGGCCTCTTCCAGAAGAGCTTGACAGCGTACGATCGCTCGCATAGCAAGTTCCGTCCATCACCTGCATCCTCAAGATATCAAATTGGCAATGTTCTACTTCGTCGGCGACGTCAACTCCGCCAAGGATGCACTCGTTCCTGGCCACCACATCATCGGGATCGAGGTTGACACAGCCGCCGGGGGCAATGATGAAGCCGCAGGCTGCCTGTGTCTTGACTGAATCGTAGAGGTCCTCTCCCCATTCCTTGTAGGGCATCAGGCCCTCGATGAGCACTTGTGACGGCGGCTCTTCGG
This sequence comes from Triticum aestivum, assembly GCF_018294505.1. NCBI lineage: Eukaryota > Viridiplantae > Streptophyta > Magnoliopsida > Poales > Poaceae > Triticum > Triticum aestivum. The sequence goes on along the minus strand of NC_057797.1, from coordinate 261,296,009 downwards.
GTGGGTCGTCGATCATGCCGCCGAGCAGCTCTGGATCTTTTGCACAGTGGATGGTGCTACCTCTTGAGCATGCGTTGGTTTTCCCGTGAAGAGCAAAGGATGATGCAGCAAAGTAGCGTAAGTATTTCCCTCAGTTTTTGAGAACCAAGGTATCAATCCAATAGTAGACAATGCACAAGTCACCTAGTACCTGCACAAACAATCAAGAACCTCGCAACCAACGCGATAAAGGGGTTGTCAATCCCTTCACGGTCACTTGCGAAAGTGAGATCTGATAGAGATAGTAAGATAAATATTTTTGGTATTTTGTTGTATAGATAGGAAAGTAAAGATTGCAAAATAGTAAACGAGATACGAAAATAAAAGAGATGCAATATAATAAGAAAGAGACCAGGGGGCCATAGGTTTCACTAGTGGCTTCCCTCATGATAGCACGTATCACGGTGTGTGAACAAATTACTGTCGAGCAATTGATTGAAAAGTGCATAGTTAATGAAGATATCTAAGGCAATGATCATGAATATAGGCATCATGTCTATGTCAAGTAGATCGAAATGATTATGCATCTACTACCATTACTCCACACATCGACCGCTATCCAGCATGGATATAGAGTATTAAGTTCATAAGAATAGAGTAACGCATTAAGACGAATGACATGATGTAGGGGGATAAACTCAAGCAATATGACATAAACCCCATCCTTTTATCCTCGATGGAAACAATACAATAAATGCCTTGCTGCCCTACTGTCACTGGGAAAGGACAGCGCAAGATTAAACCCAAAGCTGAGCACTTCTCCCATTGCAAGAAAGATTAATCTAGTAGGCCAAACTAAACCGATAATTCAAAGAGACTTGCAAAGATATCAAATCATGCATATAAGATTTCAGAGAAGAACCAAATTATATTCATAGATAATCAAGTTCATAAACCCACAATTCCTCGGATCTCGGCAAACACACCGCGAAAGAGTATTACATCGAATAGATCTCCAACAACATCAAGGAGAACTTTGTATTGAAGATCAAAGAGAGAGAACAAGCCATCTAGCTAATAACTATGGACCCGAAGGTCTGTGGTAAACTACTCATGCTTCATTGGAGAGGCTATGGTGTTGATGTAGAAGCCCCCCGTGATCGATTCCCCCTCCGGCAGATTGCCGGAAAAGGCCCCAAGATGGGGGATTTCATGGGTACAAAAGGTTGCGGCGGTGGAAAAGTGGTTTTGTGGCTGCCCTTGATGTTTCTAGGGTATAAGGGTATATATAGGCGAAAGATGTACGTCGGGAGCTCCGTGGGGCCCATGAGGGTGGGGGTGCGCCTACCCCCTTGGGCGCGCCCTCCTGCCTCGTGGTCGCCTCACAGAGTTCCAGACTTCCACTCCAAGTCTCCTGGTTTGCTTTCAGTCCAAGAAATATCTTCGCGAAGGTTTCATTCCATTTGGATTCCGTTTGGTATTCCTTCTCTGAGAAACACTGAAATAGGCAAAAAACAGTTGTCACTGGGCCTTCGGTTAATAAGTTAGTGCAAAAAATAATATAAAAGAGCATATTAAAGTCCATTAAACATCCAAAACAAATAATATAATAGCATGGAACAATCAAAAATTATAGATACGTTGGAGACGTATCAAGCATCCCCAAGCTTAATTTCTGCTCGTCCTCGAGTAGGTAAATGATAAAAACAGAATTTTTGATGCGGAATGCTACCTCACATATTTATCAATGTAATTTTCATTATTATAGCATGAATGTTCAGATCGGAATGATTCAAGACAAAAGTTTAATATTGACATAAAAATAATAATACTTCAAGCATACTAAACAAAGTAATTGTGTCCTCTCAAAATAACATGGCCAAAGAAAGATCATCCCTACAAAATCATATAGTTTGGTTATGCTCCATCTTTGTCACACAAAAATTTCAAATCATGCAAACCCCGATGACAAGCCAAGCAATTGTTTCATACTTTAGTAATCTCAAACTTTTTCAAGTTTCACGCAATACATGAGCGTGAGGCATGGACATAACACTATAGGTGGAATAGAGTGGTGGTTGTGGAGAAGACAAAAAGGAGGAAGATGGTATCAAATCAACTAGGCGTATCAATGGGCTATGGAGATGCCCATCAATAGATGTCAATGTGAGTGAGTAGGGATTGCCATGCAACTGATGCACTAGAGCTATAAATGTATGAAAGCTCAACAAAAGAAACTAAGTGGGTGTGCATCCAACTTGCTTGCTCACGAAGACCTAGGGCATTTGAGGAAGCCCATCGTTGGAATATACAAGCCAAGTTCTATAATGAAAATTTCCCACTAGTATATGAAAGTGACAAAATAAGAGACTCTCTATCATGAAGATCATGGTGCTACTTTGAAGCACAAGTGTGGAAAAAGGATAGTAGCATTGTCCCTTCTCTCTTTTTCTCTCATATTTTGGGGCCTTCTTTTTTTGTCATTTCTCCTTAGTTTTTTTATTTCCTCACATGGGACAATGCTCTAAAATGATGATCATCACACTTCTATTTATTTACAACTCGAAACTTAGAACAAAAATATGACTCTATATGTGTGCCTCCGGCAATGTACCGGGATGTGCAATGAATCAAGAGTGACATGTATGAAAAAATTATGAACGTTGGCTTTGCCAGAAATATGATGTCAACTACATGATCATGCAAGGCAATATGACAATGATGATGCGTGTCATAATAAACGGAACCTTGGAAAGTTGCATGGCAATATATCTCGGAATGGCTATGGAAATGCCATAATAGGTAGGCATGGTGGCTGTGTTGAGGAAGGTAAATGGTCGGTTTATGGTACTGGCGAAAGTTGCGTGGTACTAGAGAGGCTAGCAATGATGGAAGGGTGAGAGTGCGTATAATCCATGGACTCAACATTAGTCATAAAGAACTCACATACTTATTGAAAAAATCTACAAGTCATCAAAAACCAAGCACTACGCGCGAGCTCCTAGGGGGATATATTGGTAGGAAAAGACCATCGCTCGTCCCCGACCGCCACTCATAAGGAAGACAATCAAAGAAATACCTCATGCTTGAAATTTGTTACACAACGGTTACCATACGTGCATGCTACGGGACTTGCAAACCTCAACACAAGTATTTCTCAAATTCACAATTACTCAACTAGCAAGACTCTAATATCACCATCCTCATGTCTCAAAACAATCATCAAGTATCAAACTTCTCCTACTATTCAACGCACTTTATATGAAAGTTTTTATTATACCCATCTTGGATGCCCATGATATTAGGACTAATTTTATATCCAAAGCCAATTACCATGCTGTTCTAAAAGACTCTCAAAATAATATAAGTGAAGCATGAGAGATCAATAATTTCTATAAAATAAAACCACCACCGTGCTCTAAAAAGATATAAGTGAAGCACTAGAGCAAAATTGTATAGCTCAAAAGATATAAGTGAAGCACATAGAGTATTCTAATAAATTCTGATTCATGCATGTCTCTCCCAAAAGGTGTGTACAGCAAGGATGATTGTGGTAAACTAAAAAGCAAAGACTCCAATCATGCAAGACGCTCCAAGAAAAACACATATCATGTATGAATAAAAATATAGCCTCAAGTAAAGTTACCGATAGACGAAGAAGAAAGAGGGGATGCCTTCCGGGGCATCCCCAAGCATAGGCTTTTGGTTGTCCTTGAATTTTACCTTGGGGTGTCTTGGGAATCCCCAATCTTAGGTTCTTGCCACTCCTTGTTCCAAAATCCATCAAATCTTTACCCAAAAACTTGAAAACTTCACGACACAAAACTCAACAGAAAATCTCGTGAGCTCCGTTAGTATAAGAAAATAAACCACCACTTTAAGGTACTGTAATTAAATCATTCTTTATTTATATTTGTGTTAAACCTACTGTATTACAACTTCTCTATGGTTCATACCCCCCGATACTAGCCATAGATTCATCAAAATAAGCAAACAACACGCGAAAAATAGAATGTGTCAAAAGCAGAACAGTCTGTAGCAATCTGTATGTTTCGAATACTTCTGTAACTCCAAAAATTCTGAAAAATTAGGAAGACCAGGACAATTTGTATAATGATCTACTTCAGTTGGAATTGGTACTTTATTGCTCTCTGGTAAACAAATGAAAATTATTTTCATGAGCGCATACTTTCTGTTTTTTCAGCAAGATCAAACAACAATCACCCAAGACGATCCTAAAGGCTTTACTTGGCAGAAACACTAATTAAAACATAAAAGACATAATCATAACAGAGGCTAGATAAATTATTTATTACTAAAAAGTAAATAACAAAAATAAAATTGGGTTTCCTCCCAACAAGCGCTATCATTCAACGCCTCTTGCTAGGCATAAAAGCAAGAATAGATCTAGGTATTGTCATCTTTGCTATGCAATCCATAAGTGGCTCTCATAATAGATTCATAAGGTAATTTAATTTGCTTCCTAGGACAGTGTTCGATGCCTTTCCTTAATGGAAATTGGAATCTAATATTTCCTTCTTTCATGTCAATAATTGCACCAATCGTTCTAAGGAAGGGTCTATCAAGAATAATAAGACATGTAGGATTGCAATCTATATCAAGAAAAATGAAAATCTACGGGCACATACTTCCTATTTTCAACAAAAAGAATATCATTAATTCTTCCCATAGGTTTCTTAATGGTGGAATCCGCAAGATGCAAATTTAAAGAACAATCATCAAATTCACGGAAACCTAGCACATCACACAAAGTTTTTGTTATCGTGGAAACACTAGCACCCAAATCACGTAAAGCATAGAATTCATAATCTTTAATCTTAATTAAAATAGTAGGTTCCCACTCATCATAGAGTTTTCTAGGGATAGAAACTTCTAGTTCAAGCTTTTCTTCATGGGATTGCATTAAAGCATCAACGATATGTTTAGTAAAAGCTTTATTTTGATCATAAGCACGAGGAGAATTAAAACGGATTGCAACAAGGAAATACAATCTATCAAAGAGCAATTATCATAATTAAATTCCTTGAAATTCAAAATAGTGGGTTCATTGCTATGTAAAGTTTTGACCTCTTCAATCCAACTTTTATTAATTTTTGCATCAAGATCTAAAAACTCTGAATCATTCGGACGCCTTTTAGCTTAAGTTGACTCATCTCCAGTCCCATATTTATCAAGATTCACATTGGAAAACAAAGATTTAATAGGAGACACATCAATCACTTTTAGATCTTCATCATCATTATAATGAAAACTAGAAGAACACACTTTCACAAAGCAATCTTTTTTAGCATGCATCCTAGCGGTTCTTTCTTTGCACTCATCAACGGAAATTCTCATGGCCTTGAGAGACTCATTGATGTCATGCTTAGGTGGAATAGATCTAAGTTTAAAAGAATCGACATCAAGAGAAATTCTATCCACATTCCTAGCCAACTCATCAATCTTAAGCAATTTTTCTTCAACCAAAGCATTGAAACTCTTTTGCGAACTCATAAATTCTTTAACACTAATCTCAAAATCAGAGGGCATCTTATTAAAATTTTAATAAGAGTTGTTGTAGGAATTACCATAATTATTAGACGAATTACTAGGAAACGGCCTAGAATTAAAGTTTCCTCTATACGCGTTCTTACCAAAATTGTTCCTACCAACAAAATTCACATCCATAGATTCGTTATTACTCTCAATCAAAGTGGAGAAAGTAATATCATTAGGATCGGAATAAACACTTTTATTAGCAAACAATTTCATAAGTTCATCCATCTTTCCACTCAAAACATTAATCTCTTCAATTGCATGAAGTGTTTTACTAGTGGATCTTTCAGTGTGCCATTGAGAATAATTAACCATAATATTGTCTAGGAGTTTAGTACTTTCTCCCAAAGTGATTTCCATAAAAGTGCCTCCCACGGCCGAATCTAAAAGATTTCTAGAAGCAAAATTCAATCCGGCATAAAAATTTTGTATAATCATACACAAATTCAAACCATGAGCAGGGCAATTACGTATCATTAATTTCATCCTCTCCCAAGCTTGTGCAACATGCTCATGATCAAGTTGCTTAAAATTCATAATATCGTTCCTAAGGGAGATAATTTTAGCAGGAGGAAAATACTTAGAGATAAAAGCATCTTTGCACTTATTCCATGAATCAATACTATTTTTAGGTGAAGAAGAGAACCAAGTTTTAGCATGATCTCTAAGCGAAAATGAAAATTGCTTCAATTTAACTATATCATTATCCACATCTTTCTTCTTTTGCATATCACACAAATCAACAAAGTTGTTTAGATGGGTAGCGGCATCTTCACTAGGAAGGCCAGAAAATTGATCTTTCATAACAAGATTTAACAAAGCGGTATTAATTTCACAAGATTCAGCGTCGGTAGTAGGAGCAATCGGAGTGCTAATAAAATCATTGTTGTTGGTATTGGAAAAGTCACATAATATAGTGTTATTTCGAGCCATCGTGACAAACAATCAATCCAACACACAAGCACAGAAGAAGCAAGCAAAAAGAGATGAACAAAAGAGGGGCAGATAAAAGGCAAAGGTTGTCGAAAATCATTTTAGAAGTGGGGGAGACGAAAACGAGAGGTGAATGGAAAATAATGTAATGCGAGGGAGAAGAGTTTATGATGGGTACTTGGTATGTCTTGACTTCGCATAGATCTCCCCGGCAACAACGCCAGAAATCCTTCTTGCTACCTCTTGAGCATGCGTTGGTTTTCCCTTGAAGAGAAAAGGGTGATGCAGCAAAGTAGCGTAAGTATTTCAATCAGTTTTTGAGAACCAAGGTATCAATCCAGTACGAGACAATGCACAAGTCACCTAGTACCCGCACAAACAATCAAGAACCTCACAACCAACGTGATAAAGGGGTTCTCAATCCCTTCACGATCACATGCGAAAGTGACATCTGATAGAGATAGTAAGATAGATAGGAAAGTAAAGATTGCAAAATAGTAAATGAGATAAGATAATAAAAGAGATGCAATATAATAAGAAATAGACCTGGGGGCCATAGGTTTCACTAGTGGCTTCTCTCATGATAGCATGTATTACGATGGGTGGACAAATTACTGCCGAGCAACTGATAGAAAAGTGCATAGTTATGAATATATCTAAGGAAATGATCATGAATATAGGCATCACGTCCGTGTCAAGTAGATCGAAACGATTCTGCATGTACTACTATTACTCCACACATTGACCGCTATCCAGCATGCATCTACAGTATTAAGTTCATGAGAATAGAGTAACGCATTAAGCCAGATGACATGATGTAGAGGGATAAACTCAAGCAATATGACATAAACCCCGTCTTTTTATCCTCTATGGCAACAATACAATACATGGCTTGCTGCCCCTACTGTCACTGGGAAAGGACACCGCAAGATTGAACCCAGACCTGTGCACTTCTCCCATTGCAATAAAGATCAATCTAGTAGGCCAAACTAAACTGATAATTCAAAGAGACTTGCAAATATATCAAATCATGCATATAAAAATTCAGAGAACAACCAAATAATATTCATAGATAATCAAGTTCATAAACCCACATTTCATTGGATCTCGGCAAACACACCGCAAAAGAGTATTATATCGAATGGATCTCCAAGAACATCGAGGAGAACTTTGTATTGAAGATCAAAGATAGAGAAGAAGCCATCTAGCTAATAACTATGGACCCAAAGGTCCGTGGTAAACTACTCGCGTTTCATCGGGGAGGCTATGGTGTTGATGTAGAAGCCCTTCGTGATCGTTTCCCCCTCTAGCAGATCGCCGAAAAAGGCCCCAAGATGGGATCTCATGGGTACAGAAGGTTGCGGCGGTGGAAAAGTGGTTTCGTGGCTCCCCCTTATGTTTCTAGGGAATAAGGTTATATATAGGCGAAAGAAGTATGTCGGTGGAGCTCTATGGGGCCCACGAGAGTGGGGGGCGCGCCTACCCCCCTGCGCGCGCCCTCCTGCCTCGTGGCCGCCTCACGGAGTTCCAGACTTCCACTCCAACTCTCCTAGTTTACTTTCAGTCCAGGAAAGATCATCGCGAAGGTTTCATTTCCGTTTGGTATTCCTTTTCTGCGAAACACTAAAATAGGCAAAAACAGAAACTGGCACTAGGCCTCCGGTTAATAGGTTAGTCCCAAAAATAATATAAATGAGAATATTAAAGCCCATTAAACATCCAAAACAGATAATATAATAGCATGGAACAATCAAAAAATATAGATACGTTGGAGACATACACTACTGCAGGATGCTGCTAACGCGACACTACAATTAGAGACCCTTCGCCGAATCTGTGTGCGATGCCATAATCGCAAACAGTGGTGTAAAAACCGTCAAAAAAGGATCAAAACATTTGCGATGGAAGATGCATCAAACACGGTTCAGATTTTAGTCGCGTGTGCGATTGAGGGCATACGGTTCAGTTCAGTTAACCGTTTGCGATGAGGAGGAACGAAAGAAACGGGCAGCCATATGAAGGTGTGTGCGATGTACATCATACGGTTCACTCGGATGAACTATTTGTGATTAGGCAACACAAAAGAAATGGTCATCTAGATCAAAGGTGTGTTCGATATACGGCATGCAGTTCACTCGGATGAACTGTTTGCGTTGAGACATGAAAACAAAAACGGTTCAAATGAACAAGATGTGTGTGATACGAGGCAAACAGGTCAGTAATCGGAAACATGTGTGAACACCGATAATAACACAGACGATTACTGCTAACAAGCCGTGTGTGTTGTGAGCAAATGATTGCTGGTATACAATTGTGAGTGATTGATGAAAACATCACCAACGGGTTCCATTGTTTAGTCCGTGTGCGATGTGATTTTCTTTGTCCGCACAACATCTACGCTCTGTCTACAGAGCATCAACATATATACTTGAAATGACAGCATTGCATAACCAAATTAAGCATACAATTACACAAGTTACTACACACATAACATTTCCACACACCAAAGAAAGCAATTACATGCATACTAAAGTAGGAGAAACGAGGATCTAATCATCTACTTATTGTTGCAACGACACTTGCCATTGCTTTGCTTCCAGCTGGATCCATGGCCGTTTTGGGGAAGGAGACAATTCCTCATGTCAACGATCCGCCTGTACATGGAGTAGCTCGTGTATGCCTCCTTGGCCGCGTACACGACATGAGCTTGGTCGAGTTTCTCCATCCAGGCCGAGTTCCAGGCACGTTTGTCCTTGTTGCATGAATCCTTCATGTCTCTGTAGTAGGAGTCGATGATGGCCTTGGCGAGGTGAACCAGTGAGTCCTTCTCATGCTCCTTGCTGCCCCAGATCTTGTATTGGCCCTGGATGTCGGCAAGATTCTGGCAGGCGATGCCCGAATTCTCGAGCGCCTTTACATCATTGGTGATGTCCACCGTAGCGAACATGTAGTGCGGACTGTTGACAAATGTGGCGAAACGCTCGCAAGGCCTTGTGGCCAGGCAGTAGCGGTAGACGAGGACATGGTGGCACACGCACATCTGGGTGATGACAACCTTGGGACGAGACCCAGCATGAGCGCGGGTGTACTCGAGGTTGAACCCGACCACCTTGTACTTCTCCACGGCAAGCAACAGCTCCATGATGTGGATGGAGTGCTCGACCTAGACCGGGTCATTGGTGTACACCACCAAGAGGTCCATGAACCTTCTATGGTGTCCACCACGACACGCATGGTGAACTGCTGCTCGTCGTCTGCAGCTGCTCGGAGCGCCATTGGAGCCGCGCAGGATACCCTCTAAGAATTTCTCGTGGTGGGTGTGCTTCTTGCAATGGTGGGGCATGATCAAAAGGTTGAAGAGACACAAGGGTAGGTTAAATGGCCGCTGTAATAAATGGGGGCCAGCCGGCCTGTAATCATCACGTCTTGTCACAACGTTCATAGCGGAGGATTCCAGTGCACGCTTGACAACACCACACCGCACACGTGGGCTCAAAGAGGCGCAAAATATATTATCGGTGAACCTGTTCCCGCACTACTACGCTGTTTATCGCGCAAGGTTCCCGCCCAGCTAGTTTGGCCATGCGTCGGCTAGAAGAGGGACAAATCGTGGGCGTTTATTAGCAAAACGCTTTGTAAAAACGAAGTGTGTGGAATGACTTCAGTCATAAGTTTACCCTTGGGTGATGAGGTCAAATTTACACAAAAGGGTGATGATGAACACTCGAGTGCGGCAATTAATTCTGTGCTCGACAGTGCACATGGTGGAAAAAACCAACTATGTGCAATAATGTAGAAGATCGTAGTCGAGTTAGCTATACAGATCGTGTGCTGTGAGATCGACAAGATAAACTAATTCGAGAATGGTTAACAAAATCTAAGACCATTGCATATTAAGGTCAAAATAGTGCTAGCAATATACAAGTCTCATACGATGCCATTTCAACGATTGTACCACAAAAGCTCAAAATGTTACAAGGTTCAAATTCCAGAGTTATTTGGCTCAAATTCGAATATTACAAGGTTCAAACTAATATTAGAAATGAAATTCAGCTCATCAGCTGCAAACGCTCGTGCTGATCCGTTAAACATGGATATCAGAGAGGTTCAAACTAATATCACCGCTTCTATGTCTGGCTTCGAAACCTCACAATTTTTGCAAAGGGGTCAGCCACTGAGAAGTCATGTATACAGTTGACACGATGACTTCCGATTACTCTGCCATCTGAAGTTCCAAAATGAAATTCAGCATTTTTGGAACCTACTCCATTCTGCTGTAGGCGCCGGCGCTGATCAACAAACCATTCATTTTTGTGAAATAAATGTAGGGCAAACCTCATTTCCTTCAGCACACTTGCTCTGAGAACAAAGAACCTGGCGAATATAATCTCCAGTAAGGTCCCTCGGTAGGAGTTCAAAGTAATTTCTAAGAGATGCAGATCTAGGCATTTGACGTGATTGTTATATTCTATCACATTATCCACCATTGGGCCTAATCTTATCTGCAAAAGAAGAAAACGTGTTAGTGCCTACATGCAGTTTTGAACATTACTACAGGCCTAGCTATTTGGTTTGCAGGATTTGTAAAATGCACTAACATGTCATCTTCGATCTGACATGATTAACATGGGCATTTGATTACATTCTAGAAAAATATAGCCTTCTTCACAAGAGGTTGGAGTGGATGAGAAGTTCCCTAAGAAAACTAGTATAGATGAATCCAAAGGAGAAATGCTTATTGATTGTAACCATATGGATCAAGCAACCAATATGGGGGGGGGGGCATGTATGTACTGAAATCGTCCAAAAGAACCTTCAGAAATTGTAGTACATTGTCAGTGTAAACTTGGAATAAGGTGAAGGAAATATGCCCTAGAGGCAATAATAAAGTTATTATCTATTTCATTATATATCATGATAAAAGTTTATTATTCATGCTAGAATTGTATTAACCGGAAACATAATACATGTGTGAATACATAGACAAATAGAGTGTCACTAGTATGCCTCTACTAGACTAGCTTGTTAATCAAAGATGGTTATGTTTCCTAACCATGGACAAAGAGTTGTCATTTGATTAACAGGATCACATCATTAGATGAATGATCTGATTGACATGACCCATTCCATTAGCTTAGCACCCGATCGTTTAGTATGTTGCTATTGCTTTCTTCATGACTTATACATGTTCCTATGACTATGAGATTATGCAACTCCCGTTTGCCGGAGGAACACTTTGTGTGCTACCAAACGTCACAACGTAACTGGGTGATTATAAAGGAGCTCTACAGGTGTCTCCAAAGTTACATGTTGGGTTGGCGTATTTCGAGATTAGGATTTGTCACTCCGATTGTCGGAGAGGTATCTCTGGGCCCTCTCGGTAATGCACATCACATAAGCCTTGCAAGCATTGCAACTAATGAGTTAGTTGTGAGATGATGTATTACAAAATGAGTAAAGAGACTTGCCGGTAACGAGATTGAACTAGGTATTGGATACCGACGATCGAATCTCGGGCAAGTAACATACCGATGACAAAGGGAACAACATATGTTGTTATGCGGTCTGACCGATAAAGATCTTCGTAGAATATGTAGGAGCCAATATGAGCATCCAGGTTCCGCTATTGGTTATTGACCAGAGATGTGTCTCGGTCATGTCTACATTGTTCTCGAACCCGTAGGGTCCGCATGCTTAAGGTTTCGATGACAGTTATATTATGAGTTTATGAGTTTTGATGTACCAAAGTTAGTTCGGAGTCCCGGATGTGATCACGGACATGACGAGGAGTCTCGAAATGGTCAAGACATAAAGATTTCTATATTGGACGGCTATATTCGGACACCGGAAGTGTTCCGGGTGATTTCGTAGAAAACCGGAGAGCCGGAGGGTTACCGGAACCCCCCCCCGGGAGAAGTAATGGGCCATATGGGCCTTAGTGGAAAGAGAGAGGGGCAGCCAAAGGTGGGCCGCGCGCCTCCTCCCCCTGGTCCGAATTGGACCACGAGACGGGGGCGGCGCCCCCTTTCCCTCTCCCTCCCCACTTCTTTCCCCCTCCTAGTAGGAGTCCTACTCCTACTAGGAGGAGGACTCCTCCTTGGCGCGCCTATAGGGCCGGCCGGCCTCCTCCCCTTGCTCCTTTATATACGGGGGCAGGGGGCACCCCTAGAGACACAAGTTGATCCACGCGATCATATTCTTAGCTGTGTGCGGTGCCCCCTTCCACCATAGTCCTCGATAATATTGTAGCGGTGCTTAGGCGAAGCCCTGCAATGGTAATACATCAAGATCGTCACCACGCCGTCGTGCTGACGGAACTCTTCCCCAACACTTTGCTGGATCGGAGTCCGGGGATCGTCATCGAGCTGAACGTGTGCTAGAACTCGGAGGTGCCGTAGTTTCGGTGCTTGATTGGTCGGGCCATGGAGACGTACGACTACATCAACCAAGTTAACGCTTCCGTTGTCGATCTACAAGGGTACGTAGATCACACTCTCCCCCTCTCGTTGCTATGCATCACCATGATCTTGCGTGTGCATAGAATTTTTTTTGAAATTACTACGAAACCCAGCAGTGGCATCCGAGCCTAGGTTTTATATGTTGATGTTATATGCACGAGTAGAACACAAGTGAGTTGTGGGCGATATAAGTCATACTGCTTACCAGCATGTCATACTTTGGTTCGGCGGTATTGTTGGACGAAGCGGCCCGGACCGACATTACGCGTACGCTTACGCGAGACCGGTTCTCCCGACGTGCTTTGCACATAGGTGGCTTGCAGGTGACAGTTTCTCCAACTTTAGTTGAACCGAGTGTGGCTACGCCCGGTCCTTGCGAAGGTTAAAACAGCACCAACTTGACAAACTATCGTTGTGGTTTTGATGCGTAGGTAAGATTGGTTCTTGCTTAAGCCCGTAGCAGCCACGTAAAACTTGCAACAACAAAGTAGAGGACGTCTAACTTGTTTTTGCAGGGCATGTTGTGATGTGATATGGTCAAGACATGATGCTAAATTTTATTGTATGAGATGATCATGTTTTGTAACCGAGTTATCGGCAACTGGCAGGAGCCATATGGTTGTCTCTTTATTGTATGCAATGCAATCGCCCTGTAATGCTTTACTTTATCACTAAGCGGTAGCGATAGTCGTAGAAGCATAAGATTGGTGAGACGACAACGATGCTACGATGGAGATCAAGGTGTCGCGCTGGTGATGATGGTGATCACGACGGTGCTTCAAGGATGGAGATCACAAGCACAAGATGATGATGGCCATATCATATCACTTATATTGATTGCATGTGATGTTTATCTTTTATGCATCTTATCTTGCTTTGATTGACGGTAGCACTATAAGATGATCTCTCACTAAATTTCAAGATAAAAGTGTTCTCCCTGAGTATGCACCATTGCCAAAGTTCGTCGTGCCCAGACACCACGTGATGATTGGGTGTGATAAGCTCTACGTCCATCTACAACGGGTGCAAGCCAGTTTTTCACACGCAGAATACTCAGGTTAAACTTGACGAGCCTGGCATATGCAGATATGGCCTCGGAACACTAAGATCGAAAGATCGAGCGTGAATCATATAGTAGATATGATCAACATAGCGATGTTCACCATTGAAAACTACTCCATTTCACATGATGATCGGTTATGGTTTAGTTAATTTGGATCACGTGATCACTTAGATGATTAGAGGGATGTCTATCTAAGTGGGAGTTCTTGAGTAATATGATTAATTGAACTTAAATTTATCATGAACTTAGTCCCTGATAGTATCTTGCTTCTTTATGTTAATTGTAGATAAATGGCCCGTGCTGTTGTTCCGTTAAATTTTAATGCGTTCCTTGAGAAAGCAAAGTTGAAAGATGATGGTAGCAATTACACGGACTAGGTCCGTAACTTGAGGATTATCCTCATTGCTGCACAGAAGAATTACGTCCTAGAAGCACCGCTGGGTGCCAGGCCTGCTGCTGGAGCAACACCAGATGTTATGGCAGAGCAAAGATGATGACTACTCGATAGTTCAGTGTGCCATGCTTTACGGCTTAGAATCGGGACTTCAACGACGTTTTGAACGTCATGGAGCATATGAGATGTTCCAGGAGTTGAAGTTAATATTTCAAGCAAATGCCCGAATTGAGAGATATGAAGTCTCCAATAAGTTCTATAGCTGCAAGATGGAGGAGAACAGTTTTGTCAGTGAGCATATACTCAAAATGTCTGGGTATAATAATCACTTGATTCAGATGGGAGTTAATCTTCTAGATGATTGCGTGATTGATAGAATTCTCCAATCACTGCCACCAAGCTACAAGAGCTTCGTGATGAACTATAATTTGCAAGGGATGAATAAGACTATTCCCGAGCTCTTCACAATGCTGAAAGCTGCGGAGGTAGAAATCAAGAAGGAGCATCAAGTGTTGATGGTCAACAAGACCACTAGTTTCAAGAAAAAGGGCAAAGGGAAGAAGAAGGGGAACTTCAAGAAGAAAAGCAAGCAAGTTGCTGATCAGGAGAAGAAACCCAAGTCTGGACCTAAGCCTGAAACTGAATGCTTCTACTGCAAGCAGACTGGTCACTGGAAGCGGAACTGCCCCAAGTATTTGGCGGATAAGAAGGATGGCAAGGTGAACAAAGGTATATGTGATATATATGTTATTGATGTGTACCTTACTAGAGCTCGCAGTAGCACCTGGGTATTTGATACTGGTTTTGTTGCTAATGTTTGCAACTCGAAACAGGGACTATGGATTAAGCGAACACTAGCAAAGGACGAGATGACGATGCGCGTGGGAAATGGTTCTAAAGTCGATGTGATCGCGGTTGGCACGCTACCTCTACATCTACCTTCGGGATTAGTATTAGACCTAAATAATTGTTATTTGGTGCCAGCGTTGAGCATGAACATTATATCTGGATCTTGTTTAATGCGAGATGGTTATTCATTTAAATCAGAGAATAATGGTTGTTCTATTTATATGAGTAATATCTTTTTTGGTCATGCACCTTTGAAGACTGGTCTATTTTTGATGAATCTCGATAGTAGTAACACATATATTCATAATGTTGAAGCCAAAAGATGCAGAGTTGATAATGATAGTGCAACTTATTTGTGGCACTGCCGTTTAGGTCATATCGGTGTAAAGCGCATGAAGAAACACCATACCGATGGACTTTTGGAACCTCTTGATTATGAATCACTTGGTACTTGCGAACCGTGCCTTATGGGCAAGATGACTAAAACACCGTTCTTCGGTACAATGGAGAGAGCAACAGATTTGTTGTAAATCATACATACAGATGTATGTGGTCCAATGAATGTTGAGGCTCGTGGCGGATATCGTTATTTTCTCACCTTCACAGATGTATGGGTATATCTACTTAATGAAGCATAAGTCTGAAACATTTGAAAAGTTCAAAGAATTTCAGAGTGAAGTTGAAAATCATCGTAACAAGAAAATAAAGTTTCTGCGATCTGATCGTGGAGGGGAATATTTGAGTTATGAGTTTGGTCTACATCTAAAACAATGCGGAATAGTTTCGCAACTCACGCCACCCGGAACACCTCAGCGTAATGGTGTGTCCGAACATCGTAATCGTACTTTACTTGATATGGTGCGATCTATGATGTCTCTTACAAATTTACCACTATCATTTTGGGGTTATGCTTTAGAGACGGCCGCATTCACGTTAAATAGGGCACCATCAAAATCCGTTGAGACGACACCTTATGAACTATGGTTTGGCAAGAAACCAAAGTTGTCATTTCTTAAAGTTTGGGGATGCGATGCTTATGTTAAAAAGCTTCAACCTGATAAGCTCGAACCCAAATCGGAGAAATGTGTCTTCATAGGATACCCAAAGGAGACTGTTGGGTACACCTTCTATCACAGATCCGAAGGCAAGACATTCGTTGCTAAGAATGGATCCTTTCTAGAGAAGGAGTTTCTCTCGAAAGAAGTGAGTGGGAGGAAAGTAGAACTTGACGAGGTAACTGTACCTGCTCCATTATTGGAAAGTAGTACATCACAGAAACCTGTTTCTGTGACACCTACACCAATTAGTGAGGAAGCTAATGATAATGATCATGAAACTTCAGAACAAGATACTACTGAACCTCGTAGATCAACCAGAGTAAGATCCGCGCCAGAGTGGTACGGTAATCCTGTTCTGGAAGTCATGCTACTAGATCATGATGAACCTATGAACTATGAAGAAGCGACGGTGAGCCTAGATTTCGAAAAATGGCTTGAAGCCATGAAATCTGAGATGGGATCCATGTATGAGAACAAAGTATGGACTTTGGTTGACTTGGCCGATGATCAGCAAGCAATTGAGAATAAATGGATCTTCAAGAAGAAGACTGACGCTGACGGTAATATTACTGTCTACAAAGGTCGACTTGTCACAAAAGGTTTTTGACAAGTTCAAGGGGTTGACTACGATGAGACCTTCTCACCTGTAGCGATGCTTAAGTCTGTCCGAATCATGTTAGAAATTGCCGCATTTTATGATTATGAAATTTGGCAGATGGATGTCAAAACTGCATTCCTGAATGGATTTCTGGAAGAAGAGTTGTATATGATGCAGCCGGAAGGTTTTGTCAATCCAAAGGGAGCTAACAAAGTGTGCAAGCTCCAGCGATCCATTTATGGACTGGTGCAAGCCTCTCGGAGTTGGAATAAACGCTTTGATAGTGTGATCAAAGCATTTGGTTTTATACAAACCTTTGGAGAAGCTTGTATTTACAAGAAAGTGAGTGGGAGCTCTGTAGCATTTCTGATATTATATGTGGATGACATATTACTTATTGGAAATGATATAGAATTTCTAGATAGCATAAAGGGATACTTGAATAAGAGTTTTTCAATGAAAGACCTCGGTGAAGGTGCTTACATATTAGGCATAAAGATCTATAGAGATAGATCAAGACGCTTAATTGGACTTTCACAAAGCACATACCTTGACAAGATTTTGAAGAAGTTCAAAATGGATCAAGCAAATAAAGGGTTCTTGCCTGTGTTACAAGGTGTGAAGTTGAGTCAGACTCAATGCCCGACCACTGCAGAAGATAGAGAGAAAATGAAAGATGTTCCCTATGCGTCAGCCATAGGCTCTATCATGTATGCAATGCTGTGTACCAGACCTGATGTGTGCCTTGCTATAAGTCTAGCAGGGAGGTACCAAAGTAATCCAGGAGTGGATCACTGGATAGCGGTCAAGAACATCCTGAAATACCTGAAAAGGACTAAGGATATGTTTCTTGTATATGGAGGTGACAAAGAGCTCATCGTAAACGGTTACGTTGATGCAAGCTTTGACACTGATCCGGACGATTCTAAATCGCAAACCAGATACGTGTTTACATTAATCGGTGGAGCTGTCAGTTGGTGAAGTTCTAAACAGAGCGTCATGGCGGGATCTACGTGTGAAGCGGAATACATAGCTGCTTCGGAAGCAGCGAATGAAGGGGTCTGGATGAAGGAGTTCATATCCGATCTAGGTGTCATACCTAGTGCATCGGGTCCAATGAAAATCTTTTGTGACAATACTGGTGCAATTGCCTTGGCAAAGGAATCCAGATTTCACAAGAGAACCAAGCACATCAAGAGACGCTTCAATTCCATCCGGGATCTAGTCCAGGTGGGAGACATAGAGATTTGCAAGATACATACAGATCTGAATGTAGCAGACCTGTTGACTAAGCCTCTTCCACGAGCAAAACATGATCAGCACCAAGGCTCCATTGGTGTTAGAATCATTACTGAGTAATCTAGATTATTGACTCTAGTGCAAGTGGGAGACTGAAGGAAATATGCCCTAGAGGAAATAATAAAGTTATTATTTATTTCCTTATATATCATGATAAAAGTTTATTATTCATGCTAGAATTGTATTAACCGGAAACATAATACATGTGTGAATACATAGACAAACAGAGTGTCACTAGTATGCCTCTACTAGACTAGCTTGTTAATCAAAGATGGTTATGTTTCCTAACCATGGACAAAGAGTTGTCATTTGATTAACAGGATCACATCATTAGATGAATGATCTGATTGACATGACCCATTCCATTAGCTTAGCACCCGATCGTTTAGTATGTTGCTATTGCTTTCTTCATGACTTATACATGTTCCTATGACTATGAGATTATGCAACTCCCGTTTGCCGGAGGAACACTTTGTGTGCTACCAAACGTCACAACGTAACTGGGTGATTATAAAGGAGCTCTACAGGTATCTCCAAAGGTACATGTTGGGTTGGCGTATTTCGAGATTAGGATTTGTCACTCCGATTGTCGGAGAGGTATCTCTGGGCCCTCTCGGTAATGCACATCACATAAGCCTTGCAAGCATTGCAACTAATGAGTTAGTTGTGAGATGATGTATTACGGAATGAGTAAAGAGACTTGCCGGTAACGAGATTGAACTAGGTATTGGATAACGACGATCGAATCTCGGGCAAGTAACATACCGATGACAAAGGGAACAACGTATGTTGTTATGCGGTCTGACCGATAAAGATCTTCGTAGAATATGTAGGAGCCAATATGAGCATCCAGGTTCCGCTATTCATTATTGACCAGAGACGTGTCTCGGTCATGTCTACATTGTTCTCGAACCCGTAGGGTCCGCACGCTTAAGGTTTCGATGACAGTTATATTATGAGTTTATGAGTTTTGCTGTACCGAAGTTAGTTCGGAGTCCCGGATGTGATCACGGACATGACTAGGAGTCTCGAAATGGTCGAGACATAAAGATTGATATATTGGACGGCTATATTCGGACACCGGAAGTGTTCCGGGTGATTTCGGAGAAAACCGAAGAGCCGGAGGGTTACCGGAACCCCCCGGGAGAAGTAATGGGCCATATGGGCCTTAGTGGAAAGAGAGAGGGGCAGCCAAAGGTGGGCTGCGCACCTCCTCCCCCCTGGTCCGAATTGGACTAGGAGAGGGGGGCGGCGCCCCCCTTTCCCTCTCCCTCCCCACTTCTTTCCCCCTCCTAGTAGGAGTCCTACTCCTACTAGGAGGAGGACTCCTCCTTGGCGCGCCTATAGGGCCGGCCGGCCTCCTCCCCTTGCTCCTTTATATACGGGGGTAGGGGGCACCCCTAGAGACACAAGTTGATCCACGTTATCATATTCTTAGCCGTGTGCGGTGCCCCCTTCCACCATAGTCCTCGATAATATTGTAGCGGTGCTTAGGCGAAGCCCTGCGACGGTAATACATCAAGATCGTCACCACGCCGTCGTGCTGACGGAACTCTTCCCCGACACTTTGCTGGATCAGAGTCCGGGGATCGTCATCGAGCTGAACGTGTGCTAGAACTCGGAGGTGCCGTAGTTTCGGTGCTTGATCGGTCGGGCCGTGGAGACTACATCAACCAAGTTAACGCTTCCGTTGTCGATCTACAAGGGTACGTAGATCACACTCTCCCCCTCTCGTTGCTATGCATCACCATGATCTTGCGTGTGCGTAGGAATTTTTTTGAAATTACTACGAAACCCAACAAAAGGTGTCACAAATTGAACCCCCTTATGGTTAACATTTAACAGGAAAGGAACATCACCTCGATATATAGCTTCTCCAGGCACGGAAAGCATCTCAGGAAACTGACAACTTGCCCCAGGTCGGGCCCGATAGATTCTAGTGCCAAGACCTTCGCTGTGCGCAGTTTCGGGGTCAAGCTTGTCGGAATCATTTGTTGAATGATAGGCGAACAAACATCTTCAAAATTAGAAATAATGTTAATTTGTAGAAGGAGAGTTAGAAGGAGGCTGTTGTACCTGAATGGGTATGGATCCAATAACAAGTTTGGAGCATTTGTTAGACGAGTAGCCCAACACTGTCAATGTCGGCGCAGAAATGACATTGATTCTTGTTGGACCTTCTTGATCAACTACAAATAATCTCTCAAGTGTAGGTGTGTCCTGGATGACCATACCATGGTAAACATCTTGTGATGTCTTCCTGCCGCACCAGCAACACACATAAATAGTCCGGAGAGTCATGAAGGTGATGTGGAAGGTACTCAACCCATTGATCGCCTGAAGACGAAGGTACTGAGTGCAGTACAGCCACGGAGCAGGCGCTCCATCTCACCCTTTGAGAGGCAGATGGCGACGAGTTCAAGGTGCTTCAGTCGTGGTAGAATAAGAGCGGGCGCGTCATTAAGGGGCTGGAAATGACAGTTCCTGAACTTGGCGATGCGCAGCGTGGCCGCGAGGCGTAGTGCGGACGTTGGTAGCGATCGCATGTGCCCATCATCAAAAGTGAGCTTCTGAAGCTGATCTAGGGTGGGGGATCAGAACCAGTTGTCAATCTTGGCTCAGTCCTTGCCGTTGGAACGGAACTTGCCCATTCTAAGGCCTTTGGTTGGGCCAAGGTGACTGCCGAGGATCTTGGAGAACACATCCAAGCTTTTGCGACAGCCATGGCAGAGCTCGTGGGTGTCGATGAGATCGAGAGGGCTGGAGTTCCATAGGGGGCGCCACTGCCGGGAAAGGAGGGTTGTAAGCGCCCCATATTTGATTGGGAGAAGGGAGATGATGACTCTCAACATATAATCGGGGAGGCTGCTGATTAATTCTAGGCCTGCTGGAGTCGCTTCAGGTTCTAGCTCGCCCCGCCTCCGCTTGTTGGCAGCCCCGTTCTCCACCTCTAGAGTCTCCTTCTCAGCGGCGCTTTCTGATAGAAATGGGAGTACAGGGAATATTTACTTAAAACAGGGCAATAGAAAAGTGTAGTGGTAACTAGAAGTTATTAGGTAGAAATATAGTAAGAAAAGGGAATAACAATTGGTTACTTAAATACTACACAATTCATTTGACATTGCGGGGTAAGTCAATATATGAAGATAGTTGAAAAGAAAACTTACTTTGAACAAAGTCTGGACGGATGATTTTGTCAGGGAAGTTCGTATATATATCTCATGACCAGGCCCTTTTATGTGCAGTGCAATTTTAGTGTTAGCTTTCAGTACATAAAACTTTGCAATTTCATTCCAAAGTCAGTGCCAAAATAGGAGTCACCAAGTTCATGAAGTCTTACAGTAGCAACGAATGTAAATCCATGGTTTGTGTGCAGTATGACATCCGTGGAGCCTTGATGTATGTAAAGGGAAAAATTGTGCACTACATAATCTGTTGCATAGCGAGGGATGTTTTGCAAAAAATGGTAGGATTGTTAAAGAAAATATGGTAACATGCAAATATGGGCCCAAATTGAAAGAACTGTACAACAGTTTAAATCGAAGGACAAAAATCTATTATTAAACAGACAGGGTAAAATTGCCGGTATCCTGGGAACGGGGGTCCCCAGACTTGCCTGCCTGCGGCCCATGGCGTGGCTCCACCAGCGGCCCTGTACGACCCATCTTCAGCAGCGAACACTCAAGACCATCGCGAGGGGCCAAGCCTCACGAGGCAGACGATGCAAGTCCTCCTTGGGGGCGACCTCACCATGCTGGCTCACGAGGGGCGTAGAGATCAAGGCGGGGGGCACCTCACGAGGTCCCTGTGACACAAGCCATGATGACCAAGGCCAGGCGGGCGCCAGCATGCAGAGCGTACTTGTTTCCTCTTTGGTGCGAAAGAAGAAAGCGCAGGTGAGGAGTCCCGAGGCATCAGGCAAATGTTTCCATATCGGTGCAACAAGACCAAGACCAGCAGGACGGCAAGATAGAGGTCACCATGGAGCCCAGGACGATGTCACCACCAGAGCCTTTGGCAGGCGAAGACCACCTTTTGTCATGATAACTTCTACTAGTTGTCTCTCTTCAAATTTGCCTATTTGGGAAGAGGACCAGGGCCTCTATAAATAGGACTAGCCACCAGAGTAGAAGGGGATGGATCTCGGACTATTCAGATCATCCCCAACCACACAAGCTCACCGAGCTCAAGGACGCCTCTCCTCAGGAGGCTGTTCATCCCTTGTACTCACTCATCCTCAGCCCAAGAGGCAATCCACCAGACCACACTAGAGTAGGGTATTACACCACATCGGTGGCCTGAACCAGTATAAACCCTGTGTCCTTTGTTTTGCGAGTTCGACGTGCTGAGCTTTGAGATTGTGGTGAGAGTGAGAGCTAGGGGGAGGAGAGATCTTCGTGCGCACCCTAGAGTTCAAACCTCGAGGGTTTTTTCAGAACCCGATATCCGACATTTGGCGCGCCAGGTAGGGGCGCGCTGAAGCTTTCCTCCCGTCAATCCACGCTTCACCACCTCCGCGCCTTGTCCCTAATGGCCAGCGTTGCTCCTCCGGCTGGGATGACGGACGCCCACTATAGTGCTTGGGGGCTCAGGGCCTTTGCCCCCGCCTTGCGACGGTTGCAATGGCCGCCCAAGTTCAAGATGGAGATGCCGCCGCGCTATGATAGCGCGGCGGACCCGTTAGCCTTCCTGCTGGCATATGAAGAGGCCGTCCTGAAGGCTGGGGGCGACGACAAGGTCATGGCCAACTGCCTTCCAATGGTCCTCGCTGGTGCGCCGCGCGCCTGGCTGCTTGCCCTCCCAGGATCCTCAGTGGCATCTTGGGACGAGCTACACGACCTCTTTGTCGCGCGCTTCGCGGCACCGACGCCCCTCGCGTCGTGGGCCTCCTCGGCGGCTCGAAAGCACCGCCCTCGGACCGTCACACCAAGCCGTTCTTTCGCCAGATTGGCGCCACCTCCACGCGGCAAGGAGCTCCCCCGGGTTGGGCAGCGCCCAAGGCTGATTCGGGCGTGCTCGGGGGATCACCCCGTCACCGCTGTTGGCTCGGGCGTGCTCCCAATGCATTGCACACCCACCATCTGCAGCGTAGCTGTCACCAAGACCCTCATTGACGGCGGCGGCGGTCTCAACATGCTCTCTATGCAGGCTTTTAGCCTTCTTCACGTACCACTCGAACGACTCTGCCCCAGCAAGCCCTTCTCCATGGTCAGCGGCGGCTCCACCAACACCTTGGGGCAGATCCGCCTTCCTGTGACCTTCAGCACTCGCGACAACTACCGCACCGAGCTGATCGACTTCGACATCGCCCGCATTGGCCTCCCATACAATGCCATCCTATGATACCCGGCTCTGGCTCAGTTTATGGCGGTGACCCATCCTGCCTACAACCTCATGAAGATGCCTGGGAGCAAGGACGTCCTCACCGTAGTTGGAGACACCAAGGAGGCTCTGGCGGCGCTCAAGTGTGCCCTCAAAACTGCCGTGACAGCGCGACCGGCCAACGAGGCCACCCCAGGGGTTAAGGAGGCTGCTTTGGCAAAGAAGAAGCAGTTGCTCAGTCAAGATTGGGCCGAAACCAAGCAGGTGCCAGTCAAGGAAGATGGGTCCTGAGGAGCCACGTTCACCAAATGGGCGGAGGTAGAAGCTGTCCGCACCATCCCGGCCGGATCCGCGGTCAAGTTCATCAAGGGTCTCGTGAGCTGTTTCGGGGTCCCTAATTGCATCATCACCGATAACGGTTTGCAGTTCACTAGCAATCTCTTCAAGACATATTGTGCTAACCTTGGAACGCATATCTGCTACGCTTCGGTGGCACACCCCGTGAGCAATGGTCAAGCTGAACGCGCCAACGCGGAGGTCCTCATAGGCCTCAAGACCAGGACCTTCAAGAAGAAGCTCGAGGCCTGCGGCAGGGCCTCGCACGACGAGCTCCAGTCTGTGTTGTGGTCCATCCGCACCACCTCCACCAAGCCAACAGGTGAGACCCCGTTCTTCCTCGTCTATGAAGCAGAAGCGGTTTTCCCTCACGAGGTCAAGCATCACTCCGCACGGGTCCTGGCGTTTGATGAGACGCAGCAGGACACCATGCAGGGGATGGACCTTGTGCTGCAGGAGGAATGCCGCTGCGAAGCCACGATTTGAGTGGCAAGATACCAACAGGCGCTGCGGCGGTATCACTGCTGCAGCGTCCGCTCTAGGATGCTCGAGGTGGCTAACCTCGTACTAAGGCGGGTGCTCTCAAGGGAAGCACAACATAAGCTTTCGCCCATGTGGGAGGGCCCGTTTAGGGTCGCCCACATCTCAAGGCCTGGCGCTGAGTTCCTGGAGATGCAAGACGGGGTCCCCATCCAGAACGTTTGGAACATCCAGCACCTCCGGAAGTTCTACTCATGAAGCAAGGCCCAGCGCCTGTGAAGCAAGGCCCCCGTGCCTATGAAGGTCTTCAGTTGTGACACTCTCACGTAATAATGAGTGGGGCTGTACACGCCCCAGAGTCTCAGGAGTGCCACCCTCGGGCCTCGGGGGCTCCCTCCCACGTCCTAGTGGCAGCACTTAGCTCCGCGCTGGTGAGAAGACTAGACTAGGTGCCAGACGCGGCTTTTCATTTGCTTTCCGTAGTTGGCTTCCCACTTTTTTTGGAAGTTTGCATTCTGGTGTTTCTTGTCATCTTGGTTCGATCGCCTTTTCCTCTGTTCTTCCCTCGGTTCTTTATTTGGCCTGTACTCTCCCTCACATGCCTCGTGAGGGGGCTGGACAGGTGCACTCGTGAGCGTTTTTCCTGTTCTTTGTGAGGCACCCTCGCTTGAGCTTGCAAGCTAGCGCTCCCTCCTTAATTCGTGCCCCTCGGGTACCGCGATGCGGAGCTCTAGGTCATGGCGGCCGTGCATACGACCTGGCCTTGGAAGAATTAGAGGTTCTTAACAAATTTTTGCAGTTCCTCCACGCCTCCCAAGCCAATGGCAATGATCTCTCACCAGGTACTGGGAGAGGCGCGCCTCACGAGGCAGAAAGTACTTTAGACATATCAAGCTAAGTTATCTCTACATGCCTACATAAAACACTGATACTGCAACACGACACATGAACGATAAACATAACATAGCGACTTGGAAATCATGGTTCATTGCACTCCCCTGCAGCGCCCCATACTTGTTTCTTTTTAATGCGGGAAGAAAGGAAAGAACAAAACAAAAGCAGCGCGCGCCCCTGCAGCGGTTCACAAGGGTGGGCCCTCGGCGATCTCCTGGACTCAGCCAGACCCCTCCTCACACTTCACTGGGGCACGGCGACGAGACGACCCGCTATCGCCCTTGAAGCGGGCACGGCAGCGTGGCGGATGGTCATAGCCGCCACTGCTGGACCTATCGCCGGAGGAAGAGTCACCGTAGCTGGACAAGCCGCGGCCGGTGCCGAGGACAAGTCCACCTTCACCCTCGTCACGACCATCGCCAAGGCCGAGCACCTCGCCGTCGTTGCTGTCCTCAGGGCAGCACCCGACGCGGCGACAATCATCCCCGAATACCCTCACATAGAGGGTCGCGTTGCCTTCGTACTTGAAGTGGAGGGTACACTGCCTGCCCAGGCCACGCACGCGGGGCAAACGTCAGCCAGCCGTGGGCCAAGGCTGCATTGCCCGCGGCGGAGACCTCCACCGCGACCCATGAAGCCTTGCTGCAGCAGCCGTCTGCCTGCACCAAGAAACCGCCTAGAGCTGCGGCCGGCAGTTCGCTGGCAAAAAAACCACGTGAGCTGCAGCCACGTGTCGGCCGGGTCCTCCGACCACACGACGAACTCCGGCAGCACCTCTGTCGAGTGGGAGCGTGGCCAGGGAGGCCGCGCAACCATGGCGCACCTCACTTCATCAACGGGACTGCCACGACCTGGGCGGCCCCCATCGCGTGGGGAGGCGCCACCACGGCCGCGAGGGGCCACGATGGAGGTCGCGGCGTGCTTACATGGGCGACCACGCCCCCTCTTGGGTGGCGGCGAGCCGGTCCCCTCTTGGCGGACCTTCCCCTTTTCCGCGGCTGAGAACCTCTACACCGGCACCATGGGTGTCGCTGTGAAAGATGACAAGGAGGAAGAAGAAGAAGCAGGAGGAGCGAAGGAAGAGATGGGAGACGGGGGCTCCGCCCCTCTTCCCATTTATATCCAAGAGGAGGACAACTGCCGGCCTCCATGATCTAAGGTAATAATGACCTTTTTCTGCATGCAACAGGGACTCATCAAGTCGGGCAGTTGTCGAGGCAGCGTGGGGAAGCGGAGACGCCCACATCCCATCAATCGCCACGCGTCAACCAAGGCCACATGCTGTTGGGGCCCGCGGCGCTCCGCACTTGACCCTTGGCTTCGCCTCTAATCCAAGCCCGAGGGTGCCTTGGGCCCGGGGGCTACTGTTGGCGTCTTGGGAACGGGGGTCCCCAGACTTGCCTACCTGCGGCCCATGGTGTGGCTCCACCATTGGCCCTGTACGTCCCATCTTCAGCAGCGAACACTCAAGACCCTCGCGAGGGGCCAAGCCTCACGAGGCAGACGACACAAGACATCCTCGGGGGCGGCCTCACCAGGCTGGCTCGCGAGGGGTGGAGAGATCAAGGCGTGGGGCACCTCGTGAGGTCCCTATGATGCAAGCCATGACGACCAAGGCCAGGCAGGTGCTAGGCGGGCGCCAGCGTGCGCAACATACTTGTTTCCTCTTTGGTGCTAAAGAGGCAAGCGCAGGCGAGGAGTCCCAAGGCATCAGGCAAAGATTTCCATATCGGTGCAACAAGACCAAGAATAGGAGGACGGCAGGACAGAGGTCAGCATGGAGCCTAGGACGACGTCACCACCAGAGCCTTTGGTAGGCGAAGACCACCTTTTGTCAGGATAGCTTGTACTAGTTGTCCCCCTTCAAATTGGCCGTTGTTGGATCCCTTCCCGCCTACATTTGGGAAGAGGACCAGGGCCTCTATAAATAGGACTAGCCACCACAGTAGAAGGGGAGGATGGATTTCGGACCATTCAGATCATCCCCAACCACATACGCTCGCCGAGCTCAAGCACACCTCTCCTCAGGAGGATGTTCATCCCTTGTACTTGTTCATCCTCAGCCCAAGAGGCAATCCACCACACCACACTGGAGTAGGGTATTACACCACATTGGTGGCCCGAACCAGTATAAACCCTGTGTCCTTTGTTCTGCGAGTTCGACATGCTAAGCTTTGAGACGTTCTGATGTAGAGGCCGGGGAGTCCCTCCTTTTCGAAAAAACACCACATCGGTGGCCAGAACCAGTATAAACCATGTGTCCTTTGTTCAGTGAGTTTGACGTGCTGAGCTTTGAGATTGTGGTGAGAGAGAGAGCTAGGGGGAGGAGAGATCTTCATGCACACCCCAGAGTTCGAACCTCAAGGGTTTTGCCGGAACCCGAAATCCGACAAACATGATGACATGGAAAAAGAGAGTAATCGAAAGAACAATACATCATTAATTTGCCTAATATAGAAAGAAGAGGGGGAAATCCCCTTTGACGTATATGGTGCTTGCTACCTCTTGAGCACTTCGTTGGTTTTCCTCGAAGAGGAAGGGATGATGCAGCAAAGTAGCGTAAGTATTTCCATCAGTTTTTGAGAAACAAGGTATCAATCCAGTAGGAGGCTACGCGTGAGTCCCTCGTACCTGCACAAAACAAATAAATCCTCGCAACCAACGTGATAAGGGGGTGTCAATCCCTACATGGCCACTTACGAGAGTGAGATCTGATAGATATGATAAGATAATATTTTTGGTATTTGTATGATAAAGATGCAAAGTAAAATAAAAGCAAAGTAAAAAAGCAAAGGAAATAACTAAGTATTGGGAGATTAATATGATGAAGATAGACCCGAGGGCCATAGGTTTCACTAGTGGCTTCTCTCAAGAGCATAGGTATTCCATGGTGGGTGAACGAATTACTGTTGAGCAATTGACATAATTGAGCATAGTTATGAGAATATCTAGGTATGATCATGTATATAGGCATCACATCCGAGACAAGTAGACTGACTCCTGCCTGCATCTACTACTATTACTCCACTCATCGACCACTATCCAGCATGCATCTAGAGTATTAAGTTCATGGAAACAGAGCAACGCCTTAAGCAAGATGACATGATGTAGAGGGATAAACTCATGCAATATGATGAAAACCCCATCTTGTTATCCTTGATGGAAACAATACAATACGTGCCTTGCTGACCCTACTGTCACTTGGAAAGGACACCGCAAGATTGAACCCAAAGCTAAGCACTTCTCCCATTGCAAGAAAGATCAATCTAGTAGGACAAACCAAACTGATAATTCGAAGAGACTTGCAAAGATAACCAATCATACATAAAATAATTCAGAGAAGATTCAAATATTGTTCATAGATAGACTTGATCATAAACCCACAATTCATCGGTCTCCACAAACACACCGCAAAAAGAAGATTACATCGAATAGATCTCCACAAGAGAATGGGAGAAAATTGTATTGAGATCCAAAAATAGAGAAGAAGCCATCTAGCTAATAACTATGGACCCGTAGGGCTGAGGCGAACTACTCACACTTCATCGGAGGGGCTATGGTGATGATGTAGAAGCCCTCCGTGATCGATGCCCCCTCCGACGGAGCTCCGGAACAGGCCCCAAGATGGAATCTCGTGGATACAGAAAGTTGCAGAGGTGGAATTAGGGTTTTGGCTCCGTATCTGATCGTTTGGGGGTACGTAGGTATATATAGGAGGAAGGAGTACGTCGGTGGAGCAACAGGGGGCCCATGAGGGTGGAGGGCGCGCCTGGGGGGGGGGGGGTAGGCACGCCCCCTACCTCGTGGCCTCCTCCTTTGTTTCTTGATGTAGGGTCCAAGTCTCCTGGGTCTTGTTCGTTGAGAAAATCCCGTTCCCGAAGGTTTCATTCCATTTGGACTCTGTTTGATATTCCTTTTCTTTGAATCCCTAAAATAGGCAAAAAACAACAATTCTGGGCTGGGCCTCCGGTTAACAGGTTAGACCAAAAATAATACCAAAGTGGATAATAAAGCCCAATAATGTCCAAAACAGTAGATAATATATCATGGAGCAATCAAAAATTATAGATACGTTGGAGACGTATCAGTGCTTGTGGCACCTTTTATCCAAATGTAGCAATATTTAGAATATGTTTAGGAAAGTAGGCCATGCCAAACGATTTAGGGCGGGATTGAACATACTGCGCGCGTGCTCAAGTTATTTGGTACGGAGAGATCGATTCTCTAGGAGCAGTTGCAAAGTCTTGAAGTGTCGGTGTACTATACATTCTATGAATGAAAGAAACCCCTCAAATCAGCTCAAATAAAAATGAATTCACGGCGATATCTGCCGGGTGATTAAAGGAGGCAGATGAACTTGGATAAGAGATGAGATAATATCTCGTTAAACTAGTTACCTTGTCGTCCATGAGAAAGAACCCTCAGTACGGCAGATTCCCCAACCGAGTGGAGCTGGGTCGACCGCGAGCAGCATCGAGAAAGTCGATGGCGATAGGCGGCGGCAAGTGGAAGTGGCGAAATGCGGTGGGCTTCGCCGGCAGCCTGGCGGCGGCAGGCGTCGAGCTGAGTGTTTACCGCCGCGATAGGCGGTGCCATGGCACAGACACAGAGGAGCTTGTGCAGGTGTGAATGAGGAACATACCGGAGGGGCCGAGGGGGTGGCAGGCGGGGTGAGGGTGAGGGTTTTTGTGACGTGGGGATGGTGAGGGTTTTCTTTTTTGAATTGGGTGGTGAGGGTTTTCTGTCCAGCAAAGAATTTTGGGGGCGACGGTTTGCTAGAGCGAACAGTGTGTGATTGACGTAGCAGGCAAAATGAAAGTCATTGCACACGGTTCGAATTTTGCTAACCGTGTGTGATTGACGTACTACCTCCGCCCTGGTTTACTGGTCCCCAGTTGTAATTTTTACCAAAATTTTGCGAAATATTTAACATACTCAGACATAGATAATAAGCGTACACGTAGATAAGCATAGTTCAACCATAAGTACTACATAGTTCAACAGTATTGAGCATACTCAAGCGGAGATATATAGTTCCATCCATCCCGTATCTCATCTCACAGGACGGCACGATCCTAAAGCTTCTCCAGGTACTCGGCGTACGCACCGTGTGCCACCCTCCGAGAATACTTCTGCTTGAAGGAGCCAATGGCCCGTCCTCTTGCATGCGCCAGAACACTTAGATACGCGTCATGAAGCTTCTGGTTGCAAAATGGGCAACCATAGCCGCCGTTCTAGGTCCTAATATGCCTGTTATGCATTCCCGCATAAAGCTCCCTCAGGATTTGCCTCTTGTACCTCCTCTGGACATCTTCATCCTCGCTGTCCACATCGTCAGACAGCACCTATACGAATAGTAAAACAAATTTGGCATCAAATCTATGATTACATGTCATGAATTAGGATTAGGAATTTATGGCTATTTATTTATACATATCTAGAGATTATGGTTCGATTTTCAAGCGCAGTCGTCAATGTACAGACCAATCTTGAAGAATATAATGGCACAAACATATGTAGGTCATTGAAAATCAATTGTCAAGCCCTGGATAGGAATTATTGACACAAACACTAACCCTTGTCGGATTACTAGCAGAAATCATTTGCAGATATGAAACAACTAATCACTTATCACCTGTACCATTCAAACAATCAATACACTACACGGTCCTAACAAAACTTACTCAGATTTCATGGATTGGGAGAACATAACCATAGGATTTCTATTCCAAAATGGGGGAGGCAGAAGTAACCAGAGAAACCCTATGATCTATTTGACACGTAAATGGGTATAGATGACTAACCAGCTTTTCGTCATCGTCGGAGTCGTCGCTGGAGTGGTCGTCAGAGTCGGTGTGGAACTCTGCCTTCGGCTATGGAAGCTCGACGCCGTCGACGAGGTCAGTGTGCAGCGATAACTC
Source organism: Triticum aestivum (assembly GCF_018294505.1). Classification (NCBI taxonomy): domain Eukaryota; kingdom Viridiplantae; phylum Streptophyta; class Magnoliopsida; order Poales; family Poaceae; genus Triticum; species Triticum aestivum. The sequence continues at coordinate 261,264,869 of NC_057797.1, read as the reverse complement.
GCAAGCGGTGACGGCAACCTCTGTCTCCATCTCCACGCTGTGCTCCGGTAATTTAGCGGCCCCGGCAACGCTACTCCCTCCGATGATGCACTTCGACGGCATCCTCATACACTGACGGATTTGGGGACTGAGAGCAACATCGAGGATGCAAGCGGAGAGAGAGGATTGTGTGTGCATAGCGAGGATGGGGGGTGCGGCCGCTCGGGCGCACCATTAATATGGAGTAGTGGGAGTTGTGGCAGAGAGGCGGACGGTGGTCAAATCGATGGCTTGCCTCCCGGTGAGGCTGTGCACCGGACTGCTGGCATGCCTACCAAAGTTTCACACAGCTACTCACACGCCTCCCGATGACACTGCATAGCGAGTATGCCTCTGTCAATTCACACACCTGCACGCACGCCTCCCCGTCTGCCTGCGCGGCGGACGCATCCCGTCAACTCATGCCTGCTCGCACGCCACACGGGTTGCACGACGACACGTATATTGTTTTTCTATTTGGATGATTAATGCTGTCGCTTTATTGCTTAACCAAAGCATGGCACGTATCCATTATTGGTCTAACTCTCACGATTTGAATAAATTATCCGTTCGGGATATTGGTTCCCAATTATTAATAATCTCCCGTCTGTAATTAGATAAAGAGTTCATCAAAACTGGTCTCAAATTTGACCAAAAAAAGTACAATGCCACTTTGTATTGGTGTCCATATGACAACACGATAAGTTTCATGAACTTCAAATAAGTTTTGGATGTACTAGAATTTAAATATAAAGGTACTGGGAGAGGCGCGCCTCACGAGGCAGAAACTACTTCAGACATATCAAGCTAAGTTATCTCTACATGCCTACATAAAACGCTGATACTACAACACGACACAGGAACGATAAACATAACATAGCGACTTGGAAATCACGGTTCATTGCATGCCCTTGCAGCGCCCCACACTTGTTTCTTTTTAATGCGGGAAGAAAGGAAAGAACAAAACAAAAGCAGCGCGCGCCCCCACAGCGGTTCGCGAGGGTGGGCCCTCGGCGCTCTCCTGGACTCAGCCAGACCCCTCCTCATGCTTCACTGGGGCACGACGACGAGACGACGACCCGCTATCACCCTCGAAGCGGGCACGATGGCGTGGCGGCTGGTCATAGCCGCCACTGCTCGACCTGTCGCCGGAGGAAGAGTCACCGTAGCTGGACGAGCTACAGCCGGCGCCAAGGACAAGTCCACCTTCACCCTCGTCATGACCATCGCTAAGGCCGAGCACCTCGCCGCCGTCGTTGTCCTCAGGGCAGCACTCGACGCAGCGACAATCTTCCCCGAATACCCTCACATAGAGGGTACATCGCCTGCCCAGGCCGCACGCGCGGGGCAAACGTCTACCAGCCGCGGGCCAAGGCTGTGTTGCCCGCGGCGGAAACCTCCACTGCGACCCACGAAGCCTTGCTGCAGCAGCCGTCCGCCTGCAGCCAGAAACCGCCTGGACCTACGGCCGGCAGTTCGTCGACGAAGAACCACGGGAGTTGAAACCAGGTGTCGTCCGGGTCCTCCGACCACACGACGAACTCCGGCAGCACCTCTGTCGAGTGGGAGCGCCGCCAGGGAGGCCGCGCAACCATGGCACGCCTCACTTCATCAACGGGACTGCCACGACCTGGGCGCCCCCACCGTGTGGGAAGGCGCAGCCACGGCCGCGAGGGGCCACGGTGGAGGTCGCGGTGTGCTTACGTGGGCGACCACGCCCCCTCTTGGGTGGCGGCGAGCCGGGCCCCTCCTGGGGGGCTTTCCCCATTTCCGCGGCTGAGAACCTCTTCACCGTTGCCATGGGTATCGCTGCGAAAGATGAAGCAAGGAGGAAGAAGTAGAAGCAGGAGGAGCGAATGAAGAGATGGGAGACGGGGGCTCCGCCCCCTTCCCATTTATAGCCAGGAGGAGGCCAACCGCCGGCCTCCAGCATCTAAGGTAATAATGACCTTTTTCTGTATGCAACAGGGACTCATCAAGTCGGTCAGTTGCCGAGGCAGCGTGGGGAAGCGGAGATGCCCACATCCCATCAATCGCCACGCGTCAACCAAGGCCGCAGGCTGTTGGGGCCCGCGGTGCTCCGCACTTGACCCTTGGCTTCGCCTCGAAGCCAAGCCCGAGGGTGCATTGGGCCCGGGGGCTACTGTCGGCGTCCTGGGAACAGGGGTCCCAGACTTGCCTGCCTGCGGCCCGTCGTGTAGCTCCACCAGCAGCCCTGTACGGCCCATCTTCAGTAGAGAACACTCAAGACCCTCGCGAGGGGCCAAGCCTCATGAGGCGGATGACACAAGACTCCTCGGGGGTGGCCTCACAAGGCTGGCTCGCGAGGCATGGAGAGATCAAGGCCGGGGGCACCTCGCGAGGTCCCTGTGATGCAAGCCATGACGAGCAAGGCCAGGCGGGTGCCAGGCGGGCGTCAACGTGCGCAGCGTACTTGTTTCCTCTTTGGTGCTAAACAGGCAAGCGCATGCGAGGAGTCCCGAGGCATTAGGCAAAGATTTCCATATTGGTGCAACAAGACCAAGACTAGGAGGACGGCAGGACAGAGGTCACCATGGAGCCCAGGACGGCGTCACCACCAGAGCCTTTGGCAGGCAAAGACCAACTTTTGTCAGGATAGCTTGTACTAGTTGTCCCCCTTCAAATTGGTTGTTGTTGGATCCCTTTCCGCCTACATTTGGGAAGAGGACCAGGGCCTCTATAAATAGGACTAGCCACCACGGTAGAAGGGGATGGATCTCGGACCATTCACATCATCCCCAACCACAAAAGCTCGCCGAGCTCAAGCACACCTCTCCCCAGGAGGCTGTTCATCCCTTGTACTTGTTCATACTCAGCCCAAGAGGCAATCCACCACACCACACTAGAGTAGGGTATTACACCACATATGTGGCCCGAACCAGTATAAACCCTGTGTCCTTTGTTCTGCGAGTTCGACGTGTTGAGCTTTTAGATTGTGGTGAGAGTGAGAGCTAGGGGGAGGAGAGATCTTCATGGGCACCCCAGAGTTCGAACCACAAGGGTTTTTCCGGAACACGAAATCCGACAAACATGATGTCATGGAATAAAGATAGTAATCGAAAGAACAATACATCATTAATTTTACTAATATAGAAAGAAGAGGGGAAAATCCCCTTTGATGTATATGGTGCTTGTGGCACCTTTTATCCAAATGTAGCAATATTTAGAATATGTTTAGGAAAGTAGGCCAAGCCAACCGATTTAGGGTGAGATTGAACATACCACACGCGTGCTCAAGTTATCTAGTACGGAGATATTGGTTCTTTAGCAGCAGTCACGAAGTCTTGAAGTGCCGGCGTACTATACATTCTATGAATGAAAGAAACCCCTCAAATCAGCTCGAATAAAAAAGAATTCATGGCGATATCCGCCGGGTAATTAAAGGAGGCCGATGAACTGGGATAAGAGATGAGATAATATCTCGTTAAACTAGTTACCTTGTCGTCCATGAGAAAGAACCCTCAATACGGCGGATTCCCCAACTGAGCGGAGCTGGGTCGACCACGAGCAGCATCGAGAAAGTCGATGGCGATAGGCGGCGGCAAGTGGAAGTGGCGAAATGCGGTGGGCTTTGCCGGTAGCCTAGCGGCGGCGGCAGGCGTCGAGCTAAGTGTTTACCGCCGCGATAGACGGTGCCGTGGCATAGATGCGGAGGAGCTTGTGAAGGTGTGAATGAGGAACATACCGGAGGTACCGAGGGGGTGGCGGGCGGGGTGAGGGTTTTTGTGACGTGGGGATGGTGAGGGTTTACTTTTTTGAATTGGGTGGATAGGGTTTTCTGCCCCACAAAGAATTTTGGGGGCGACGGTTTGCTAGAGCGAACAGTGTGTGATTGACCTAGCAGGCAAAATGAAAGTCATTGCACACGGTTTGAATTTTGGGAAACGTGTGTGCTTGACGTACTACCTCCGCCATGGTTTACTGGTCCCCCATTGTAATTTTTACCAAAATTTTGCGAAATATTTAACATACTCAGACATAGATAATAAGCGTACACGTAGATAAGCATAGTTCAACCATAAGTACTACATAGTTCAATAGTATTAAGCATACTCAAGCGGACATATATAGTTCCATCCATCCCATATCTCATCTCATAGGACGGCATGATCCTGAAGCTTCTCTAGGTACTCGGCGTACGCGCCGTGTGCCACCCTACGAGAATACTTCTGCTTGAAGGAGCCAACGGCCCGTCCTCTTGCATGCGCCAGAACACTGAGATATGCGTCATGAAGCTTCTGGTTGCAAAACGGGCATCCATAGCCGTTGTTCTAGGTCCTAATACACATGTTATGCATTCCCGCATAAAGCTTCCTCAGGATTTGCTTGTTGTGCCTCCTCTAGACATCTTCATCCACGCTGTCCATGTCGTCAAACATCACCTATACGAATAGTAAAACAGATTTGGCTGCAAATCAATGATTACATGTCATGAATTAGTATTAGGAATTTATGGCTGTTTATTTATACATATCCAGAGAATATGGTTCGATTTTTAAGTGCAGTCATCAATGAACAGACCAATCTTGAAGAATATAATGGCACAAACATATTTGGGTCATTGAAAATCAATTGTCAAGCCCTAGATAGGAATTATTAACACGAACACTAACCCTAGTCGGATTACTAGCAGAAATCATTTGCACATATGAAACAACTAATCACTTATCACCTGTACCATTCAAACAATCAATACACTACATGGGTCTAACGAAACTTACTTAGATTTCATGGATTGGGAGAAAATAACCATAGGATTTCTACTCCAAAATGGGGGAGGCAGGAGTAACCAGAGAAACCCTATGATCTATTTGACACATAAATGGGTATAGATGACTAACCAGCTGCCCATCGTCGTCGGAGTCATTGCTGAAGTGGTCGTCAAAGTCGGTGTGGAACTCCGCCTCCGGCTATGGAAGCTCGACGTCGTCAACGAGGTCAGTGTGCAGCGATAACTCGTAAGCGGTGACGGCAACCTCTGTCTCCATCTCCACGCTGTGCTCCGGTGCTTTAGCAGCCCCGGCGTCGCTACTCCCTCCGATGAGGCGCTTCGGCGGCATCCTCATACACTGACGGATTTGGGGACTGAGAGCAATGTTGAGGATGCAAGCGGAGAGAGAGGATTGTGTGTGCATAGCGAGGATGGGGGTGTGGCCGCTTGGGCGCACCATTAATATGGAGTAGTGGGAGTTGTGGCAGAGAGGCGGACGACGATCAAACCGATGGCTCAACTCCTGGTGAGCCTGTGCACCGGACTGCTGGCATGCCTACCAAAGTTCCACACAGCTACTCACACGCCTCCCGATGACACCGCGTAGCGAGTACGCCTCCGTCAATTCACACACCTGCACGCACGCCTCCTTGTCTGCCTGCGCGGCGGACGCTTCCCGTCAACTCACGCCTGCTCGCACGCCACACGGGTCACACAGCGACACGTATATTGTTTTTCTATTTGGATGATTAATGCTGTCGCTTTACTGCTTAACCGAAGCATGGCACGTATCCATTGTTGGTCTAACGCTCACAGTTGGAATAAATAATCTGTTTGGGATACTGGTTCCCAATTATTAATAATCCCCCATCTGTAATTAGATAAAGATTACATCAAAACTGGTCCCAAATTTGACCAAAAAAGTACAATGCCACTTTGTATTGGTGTCCATATGACAACACGATAAGTTTCATGAACTTCAAATAAGTTTTGGATGTACTAGAATTTAAAAATAAAAGATTCTCAATGTTTGAAATGTGTTGAACGGGGAGTAAACATGCACCCAGTGAGACACATGTGTTTTTGCAATCCATTTAGGTGCACTTTCACATGTGCATGTAGCTCAAATTTGAATTTTGCAAATTATACCCATAGAAAATCAATCAATCAATGTACTAAAACGTCTTAATGATCTCTGTGATTTTTTTGAAATTGAAATGTCCCTCATTTGGTAACATGTACGTTCACCGCGGGATAATTAATTTAACATGCATCATAGTTGCGGTAGATTCGCGGTGTGTGTGTGGGTGTGCGCGTCTGGGGGTGGCGGGTGGCTCATAGTACACTATGAGTTGTGAGCCACCGTGTGGGTTGGCCATTTTGTTAGGCAGGCCGGTGCCACATCAGAGTCATGAACTCGTTATTTAAAACATTACGCAACCCTGTCATACATAAATGTTTTGGCCACATGCAGTCGATGGTTGTCTTACACGACACTCGATACTCGCGTGTGACGCTTTATGTGGGCCCGCGAGGTCCTCATCCATCACTTTGACGAATAGTCGGCAGTGAGGTTAATTTTACCATCAATGTGGAATATTTTTTGTTTGTGTTATGGTGGTATATAGTACGCATCGAAGAGGTGGGAGGGGACTAGCATATACAGTATACGTACGTGTCCGTGAACAAGTACACATAAAAATCGTGAAATTGGTTATTCAAACATCACACAACACCTTTTGGGGTCACATGCATATCCTACCTAGGACACTCACGTGCGACGCTTTCATCTGTGGGCCCATGAGGCCATCGTTTATGCATGCATGCATCACTTTGACCTACACCGGGAGAGGTTAATTAATTTCACCATCGATGAGGATTCTTTTGGGTTACATATATTACGGCAGGAGCATATAATATGCGGTGAAGAGGGTGGAAGGGAACCATCATATGTAGTACGCTTGATATCAACCTTGCTCTATGTGGGTGCATGGTTTATAGTTTTTGAGGCATGTGGCACATCAAAGATGTGCATTTTGGGTATTCCATATATATATATATATATATATACATATATATATATATATATATATATATGTTTGGCCCACATGCAAAGCAGTGGTGGTTGTCCACTCGCACCCACTTAAGCGATTATCAGCGATATCAATGCTTTCCATTTGTGGGCCCGCTTGGTCCATCACTACTTTTTGCCTGACAACACGAGAGGTTAATTTGACTTCGGAGGGGATTATTATTTTTCTCTGGGATGACATGCATGATACAGCTTGAGCACACACACACACATGCATGATACAGCTTGAGCGCACACACACATGCATGTGTACGCATCAATCCCTCCCCTCCAGTCGAAGAGGCTAGTACAACGACACATCATGAACTGATCTCGCTCTGTGTGGGGAGATAGGGTACGATTTTTGACACACGTGCCACATCAAGGTTGTGTATTCAAACATGCATGCATGCATCGCCTCCAAACATATGCATGTAGTGGTTGCCTTAGAACGATACACTCCCTCACGTGGTTATCGGTGACAAGCTTATATATTCGCGGGCCCGCGTGGGTATCCATGATCACCTAACCAACAACCAGATAGGTTACCATGGAGGATTCTTCATTTGGTTCATGTTATCGTAGTATAGGTCATGGTGAGATTCAGACCTAATTAAGTTTGAGCACATATACTATGCGCGCATGCATGCATGAATCCCCGCCATTGGCTTGAAGTGTGGTGTAACATACATATGCATCGTCAACCTAACCCTCACTCAGTCTCGGGATTTCTAGTTCGAAATCACGGTGACACATCAAAGTTGTCCCATTGTTACTCAAAAACACACCTCTTCATACATATGTTTGGGCCACACGCATGCAGTGGTTGTCTTCGGGGACTAGCTACTTGCGTGATTATTGGCGAGCTATCCCATCTCCGGGGTCGCATGGATGGCCATAACTTTGACCAACAACAAGAGACAGGTTGTACGACCAAGGTGGATTATTCTTGCTCCATTTTACGATCCATCTTGGTGAGATATATGCCTCTATAGCCCGCCGACTGAAAGTGTGTGTGTGGGGGGGGGGAGTTGCTACTTCGCACTTTGCTAGGTGAACCTTGGTTGGGGGGCATGCATTCATAGCATAGGATTCCCGTTGTGGTGACACGAGGGGGGTGGCTGCTAGATACTTCACAATTTTCTAGGTGAACCTCGGTTGGGGGGGAGGGGCATGCATTCATAGTTTAGGACTCCCTTCGTGTCGACACAAGAGGGGGGCTGCTAGCTACTTCGCACTTTGCTAGGTGAACCTCGGTTGGGGGGCATGCATTCATAGATTAGGATTCCCTTCGTGTGGACACGAGGGAGGGGTGGCTGCTAGCTACTTCGCACTTTGCTAGGGTGAACCTTGGTTGGGGGGGGCATGCATTCATACCTTAGGATTCCCTTCGTGCCGACACGAGGGAGGTGGCTGCTAGCTACTTCACACTTTGCTAGGTGAACCTCGGTTGGGGGGCATCCATTCATAGCTTAGGAATCCCTTCGTGCCGACACGAGGGATGGCCGCTAGCTACTTTGCACTTTGCTAGGTGAACCTCGGTTGGGGGGCATGCATTCAGAGCTTAGGATTCCCTTCATGCTGACGCGAGGAAGGGGGGCTGCTAGCTACTTCGCACTTTGCTAGGGTGAACCTCGGTTGGGGGGCGGGCATGCATTCATAGCTTAGGATTCCCTTCATGCCGACACGAGGGAGGTGGGGCTGCTAGCTACTTCGCACTTTGCTAGGTGAATAAACCTCAGATGGGGCGGATGCATACATAGCTTAGGATTCCCTTTGTGCCGACACGAGGGAGGAGGGGGCTGCTAGCTACTTCGTACTTTGCTAGGGTGAACCTCGGTTGGGGAGGGAGGGGGCATGCATTCATAGCTTAGGATTCCCTTCGTGCCGACATGGGGGGGGGGCAAGCAATGCAGTGCGCTTTGCAAGAGAGGTGCCACATCGAAGTTGCATTTGGTATTTGAAAACCAAACCTCCCTTTTGATACATAAATTTGGTCCACATGCAAGTGTGTTCGTGTTCTGACCCTCTCCCGCGTCATTTTTCGCCAAATTTATGAACATTAGATAAGTCGGATGACGCAACAGACACGGTTCACTCAAACTAAACGTGTGCCACACCGGTGCACCTGTCACGCACACATCCACATAGTACATTGGGCTCCATGAGGCTCCACCTGTCAAAAATATCTGCCCGCCTCGAGGGTTTTTTATGTTTCATAACACACGGCTGTTATCTCCGGACCATGTGCGATGTTTCTTGTTCCCAATCCCGCCTGCATCCCTAGAAAATATCTGCCCGCCTTGATGGTTTTTCTGTTTCATAACACACTGTTGTTATCTTCGGACCGTGTGCGATGCACTATCATTAAAATTTTCAATAGCCCGGCATTTCAATCTCGCGTTTGACTCCCGCGTAGTAAAATTTTCAGTACCCGCGTCATTTCCTCAAACACCCCGCGCCCCCTCCACACACACACACACCAAAACCTCCTCGAGCGTGCGCGTGCGCACACACACACACACCCACCCTCCCTCACTCGAAACCCTAGCAAGGTCCCCGCCGCCGCTGCCGCCATAAGGCCTCCATTGTCAATATCTGCCGGTTTGCCCGTACAGCTTACCCACCGATCTCCATACCCAGGCCGCCCTAAGTTTCTTAGATGACGCCTGCCAAATGCCCCCTTTCCCACAGATCCCCATCCCCATCCCCCACTCCAGAGCATCACAGCCTAAGTCCGGCTACGCTTCCCGTGGAGCTCGAGGAGCGACTGGCCCAAAAGAGGTGTATAGCAGTCTCTTCGCTCGACGTCGCCGAGGAAGTTGACGACCATTACTGGCGGTAGGCACTCAAGCAACGGGCTAGAGTATGCGGGCATGTCTCGTCCACCGGCTACGACATCGAGGTCATTGACAGCGACGACCTGAGGCGAGCTATGTCACAGGTTAAGTAGCCCACACCCAACCCCTCGGGTTCAACCGTCGTTGATCTCATCCATGGTCTCGCCGCTGATCTCCTCTCGCTCACTGTCAACAATTCGCCATTCTACATCGCCATCGAGCCCCTTTTGTCATTTCCGAAGGACATGTTCTGGGACGCTGGCCTGGGATCCACAACTTCCAAGTCAGACCTCATCGATGGCGACCACGAGGAGGGCACCCTCTCTGTCTCTTCCAAGGGGAAAGAGCCCATCTGCTCTTCCAAGGGGAAAGCACCCGTCTGCGACATCAGGGAGGGCACCCTACAGCCGTGCTCTTCCAAGGGGAAGGAGCCCATCTACGACAACATGGAGCGCATCCAGGGTCCGTGCTCTTCCCATGGGAACGAGCCCATCTGTGACAATTGAGGAAACCCATGATTTGTTTTGTCGTGCCTCTTCATAGGGGAAACCCATGATTTGTTTTGTCGAGTCCAATTTGTAGTGTAGTGAGAATGTGACCAGTTTTAATTGCTATATCTGGTTGCTTGCAGTATGCCTTGTTTATTTCAGTTGTTCACAATGTGATGCTCTATATGTGCAATTATTTACTGTGCAGTACATTTCATCAATCCAGTTTTAAACATACCGATAGGAATGCATATGCCTCTTTTAAAGTTTTTTGATTATTCGGTTGTTTGTAGTTAGCATATGTCCAGTTTTAAATGCTATCTTTGGTTGTTCGTAGTATGCCTTGTTTATTCCAGTTTTTCACAACGTGATGTTCTATATGTGCAAGTACGAACTGTTGTGCTTAACATGCTTCTCGACGTACCTACACAGGACAATTTTGGGAACGACTGTTGTTTTCCATCGAGGTTAGTTTCATCCCATGGCTGATATCTGCTCACTGTTCAGGATATCGATAGCTGGTACCATATAGGCCGGCGGCTGATAAGGGACTAATCGGTGAATCGGACTTTTAACTGAATATATCTGCAACCCATTTATCGTTAGGTTAACTAGGGCCATATGTAATATATCTGAGGCTACATAGCAGCATGCACTGTACTTAATGTCAAAATATGCAATCCTAGGCTACATAGCAACAAGGAAGAGTGCTACATTAATGTTCTAATGATGTCTAGATATACATAGAAGAGCAGCAGCAACAACAACAACACAACCCTATTTGGATACTCAACTTAGCAAGAGGTTAGAGTTAGTTTCTATGTCATTACTAACCCTGGATTAACTCCATCCAAAGAGTTGTTTGGATGGTAGGGTTAGATTCACAATAAATGCACTAGGAGAACTAGCTCCAATTAGCACCTCTTCGGTTGGATAGTTTTTTTGGGTGGGTTATAGATGCAACTAACTCAAACTAGCCCTCATGTTTAGATATACTTTAGGGCTATTTGAGCCCGAACTAGCTCAACCTAACTGTAAACCCTGGATACAGCATCAGTTAATCAGCCGATAATTTGTAAGAATGCACTAAACTCCTTCCGGCCCATAATATAAGATGTTAATTCATCTAATCTGTGAGTATATTGGATGTTATAAGATACTCCCTCCGTTCCTAAATATTTGTCTTTTTAGAGATTTCAAATGGACTACCACATACAGATGTATATAGACATATTATAAAAGAGTGTTGTGCTACATCATTGTGCAATTGTTGTTTAGCTTCTAATATTAACTTGGCACTTTTAGGTACATATGTCATTGGTAAAGATCCGTGCTTCGGCGCTTTCTGCGTATGGGGCAATGAGATATCGATGAACCAGCATCAAGTGAGGAAGCTGATAAAGATTGTTAGTAAAATGGGTCCAAAGATGGCAATCAACTATTTGTTTACACTTTATCCAATACAACAGCGAACTGCAGGATGGTAAGTAAGAACTCTGCAGCCATCTTTTTACTGCCCATAATGAGTTGTGTTAGATAACAATGTCTGAATCTTTTTCCTTTGCAGTGGTTGCCAAAGCAGTTTACTCAAGTTTACCTCTCAAACTACATGATTGGTGGGCATGCAAAGGTTAAAGTATTTCTACCAGAACACGATGATTATCTAGATGTTTTCATGAAGACCATGAAGGATGGGCGGTCAGCCATCACAAGGGGTTGGACTAGAGTCGTGCGTGCCTTCTGCATGGAGGAGGGAACAATATGGGCATTCCGCTTTACCTTGTTCAGCGACCAGAATATATTTCGCCTCTTTCTTTACCGTCTTCAATAGTACAAGTATACAACTGTGGTTCATCATTCTTTATTTGGTTCTTATGTAATTCTTGAAGATATGTACCTATGAATCGAATAATGCATTGGTTGTTTGAACCTGATGGATATGAGTAAAGTTGTAGCATACATTCAAATTCAAATCCAAATTCGGTACAATTTGGAAAAGCAACAATTAAATTAGGGTGAAATTACGCTCTCGAGGTTGTTACATCACACATGGTTGGTCAAACACAAATGTTTGCGATATGCACCATAATTCGAGACGGTTCACAAAGAGGACACGTGTACAAGCATGCACACAGTTGCCGTTTGCAAACTGTGTGTGATGTCAGACAATATCACAAACGGTGCAGGCGAACTAAACGTTTGTGTTAGTTGCCTTATCATACACGATTCTCAACCATGAACTGTTTCTGATGAAGTATGCATCGTAAACATTGCACCACACGATAGCGTGAGCTATAGTTTTTGTGTACGACGATGTTACGACGGTCCGACGTTTCGTAATACTGTCCGACACTCGTACGACGATTAGATAATCTTCTTAACAGTGAACCGTTTGTGATGGGCCACGCATCATTCACGTTCTATAATAGTGAACGGGTTGTGATGGGCCGCGCATCATAAATGTAGCACCACAGAATACCGACTGTGATGGCAATGCAAGTAGAAACGAGTAGGAGTACTGTAGGGGCCCTATCCCCGACGGTTTCTAGGTTGTGTGGGAAGGACCCCCCCTATCGCCCACACTCACTTGGCGATGGTTCCAAATGCCGTCGCGGAAAGGGGTTAAAAACCATTTGTTTAGGACCAACGCACACAAGTGGTATCCAATGGCAAACTGCTCATCAGACCTCCTCTGCAATATGTTGATTGTGCTCCCAAGGACTGTCACGCCGATATCGCTGCCGATGGGCCATGGTGCCTGCACCGGACGATGAAGCTCTTGCTCCCTGACCTGCTCCGGCTTGTTCTCCTCGCTGAACTTGTAACGTAGGTAGGCGTCGACGTCAAAGCTTTGATTGTAGCCTAGCATGCTTGGAATAACTAATGGTAGATGGGTGAGGACTAGATCTGCATAGAGTGTCGCAGCAGTGCGTTGCCTCCTGGGTTATATGCAGCAAGCCATTAGCTGGTGGCGGGAAACCGATGAGGGAAGAGGTGTGGATTTTACAATTCACCCATGTGGAGCGCGGGAAGCATTCGCTGGAGCGCGGGAAGACTAAGTGGAGCACACACACAACCCGAATACCGTATCCGATGCCACATGTTATTTATCATACAAGTGTTAACATAAGGAAACATATGTCACTACAAAAAAATACACTTCCGTGATGATACGTGTTTGTCACCGTAGGTCACGTTTTCTGTCATGCATGTACATCCATGACGATTTTATGATAGAATCAAGAAAATTATACCTGTTCTATCGTAGAAGTGTTCCATGACATTACCAAAATCATCATCAGGGAAGTTTCCACTTCCATGACGATAAATGGTGCGTCATGGAAGTGCTTTCGTCAAGGGTGACCGACACGTGGCATCCACCGTAACGGGTCACTGTTAAGCTATCGTGTCCAGTTTTGGATCCGATAACCCGTTAACAGCCCGGACCAATGGGGATTTTCCACATGTAAAATTCTCATTGGCCAGAGGAAACACATGTTGGCTCACCGTCGGGACAGATGTCATCCACTCACTGGACATGAGGCGCCTATGATACATCAACACGTGTCACGACCCAACAAAGGCACATTCTGGTGAAAAGGCTGGCCCGTTTGACTTGGTTAAAGAGTTAGCGGGCCGGCCCATGGAAAGCCTGTTAATGGCCTATTACCATATAGCCCATATACAACCCGCTAGGTGACGGCCCGTTACGGCTTACCCGAATTAGGCCCAGTATCATCATTTGGGCCATCCAGTACGATTCCAGCCCATTGTAACTTTCGGCCCATGTCTGGCCCATGACATCTTTCTACCCATATGAGGCCCTTTGTAAATCTTGGCCCATTAACGGCCCGTGGTGAAATTGGCTCGTAATGAACAGTGTATCGCTTTATACCCATTAACGGCCCATTGGTCCATCGACCGTTTCCATCCCGTGTTAACTTCTGGCCTTCTAAGTGCCCATTTATTCTTGGGCTCATTTCCAGAATTCGATTACTTATGGTCCGTTACTGGCTTGTTAGCTTGTGGGACAAATTGAGCCCGTGGTTATAGTCGGCCTGCTTGTGGCCCGTTAACATGTTGGGTTGTTTTCGTAGCGTCATCAATTACGGCCTATTAACGGCCCATTATGGTCGGGCCGTAAAATAGACGATCTCCACTCTAGCCCGTTTATGGCCCATTTTGCAATCCGTCATTGGTCCACAAATAGTACGACCCATGTTTGGCGAAACGATTATACGACCCGTAGAAGGCCCATAGATGAGACGGCCCGTAGAAGGCCCATGAATCCTATGACCCATAGAAGGCCCATGGATCCTACGGCCCGTGGAAGGCCCATGGATCGTACAGCCCGTGGAGGGCCATGGTCACTACGCAGGTAGCAGGACCATGGTCACAATAGTCCGTATGTTGCCATGGTTATTATGGCCTAGTTTATTGTGGCCACTAGAAAAACACGGAAAAAGAACTACAGTGACTATAATCAAACAACTAAACAAGACAATAAGGAAATAAATAAGCAAGGAACTAACGCTAGGCTATTATGGCTATTACACATATTACATCCACTGGGCATCAAACTTCGCCACCAGTGCAAATATAGGGAACAAAGCAGCATATTACATTCACTGGTCGTCTAAATTGGCCACCAGTGCAAATAAACGCGGCAGCAAAACAAGTCCATAGCTGAAAAAACTTCGGAAGAGCTCAAGAAACGTCTGGGTATACACCATGCTGGCAATAAGCTTAGCAATCTTATTAGCTTTGTCCTGTTTGGCGCTAAAATCCTCCAACGCTTGTTGTTGCACCAGAAAGAATGAATCTGAATGCTCCACGGACTTCCATAGTCCTTCCGCTTCTTGTCGCAGCATAGCTAATCAATGTCTTTTAGCTTGGAGTTGAGACTCAAGAAACTGAACGGATTCACACAGGGGTTTGAATAGCTTGTGCAAGTGGTAGTGGCCAGTAACTCAAACACTAAACCAAGACAGGACTTTGGAGTTCTCTCACTGTCTTCAAGATAGTTTTCCTTAGCTGTTTTAGCATCTTAGTTGGAGACCAACAAGGATGTCTCACTATCCTGACCCTTATTTGCCTTACTTCCTCTACCATTGCTTAATAAGGCACTCTTCCCCAATATTCTGTCAGCATTCTAAAAGAAGAAACAAGCAGACACATAACAAGTTTAGCATGTACTAGTATATGAAACTCATTTTGGTGAACCTGTTCATTAGTAAGGTGGGCAGAATTAAACTACCAAGTCTTCTATTGCCAAGTAGTACATAATAAAAGCCTCAAACAAACATATATCCACTAGTACGCGTCGGTGCTATACAACTGGTTTTTAACCCCTTTCCGCGACGACATTTGGAACCATTTCCAAGTGAGTGTGGGTGATAGGGGGGTCCTTCCCACACGACCTAGAAATCGTCGGGGATAGGCCCTCCTGGGACACAGGCTGGGGTCGTGTGCAATCAGTCGAGGCATCGAAACCCAACCATTTCCGTAGGTATGTACATCCCACAAGGTGAATGACAGAAAAACATTTCCGTAGGTATGTACATCCCACATGGTGAATCCCAGAAAAACATTTCCGTAGGTATGTACATCCCACACGGTGAATCCCAGAAAAACATTTACGTAGGTATGTACATCCCACACGGTGAATCACAGAAAAACATTTCCGTACGTATGTATACCACACACAGTCAATCCACGAAATACATGTCTGTTCTTATGTACATCCCACACAGTCAATCCAGGGAAAACGTTTCTGTTCGTATGTACATCCCACACAGTTTTATGTGTAGGCTCGTGTGTGAAAGGTGTAACTATCACACACGGTCTGCCTTGGTTAACTATTTTCTTTTATCAACTACATCACACAGAATAAAACTATGTGGGATTGGGCTATCCATCGCAAGAGATTTTACTGCTAGAACCGTTTGCAAAGGTCCATGACACATTTAGCAGTTCTATTAGTTTACAATTAATAATTCCAGTATTACGCAAATTCACATTTCATATCGAACAGTTGTTTGCCAATTTCATATCAGGCACATAAATATATTATAACATCACAATACGATAGCTACATGAAAACAACATAGTACAACATATATCTAGTTCAACTTCATAAGAACAATATATTCATTTCCCTAATCAAGATCCTGTTTTGCACTGGCCAACTGGGAAACTGCCTCCTCCTTCGCCAACACCATCTTAGCAAAGTATGATTTAAAAAATCTGAGTTCATTCTCCACCTTCCTCTTTTTATCCCGCATCTTCAAATATTCTTCAGCGTTGACAACACTTTCTCTAAGCTACATCTGTTCTCTTCTTCATACATGCTCCAGAGCTTCACTAGGCACATCTCCAAAGACTATGGCCACTCTTGATCAACCCACTCAAAGTAAGAACACTTATGTTCATCCTATAATATTTAAAACTAGATCAGTAACAATTGTAGGGGAAATTGGTTTATAGCAACATAGAAAATCACCAATGCTCATTTTGAAAAACTGAAGAGACATGTTAATTATGACATATCTTCTCAAAAAGATCAATGTGCAAATGAATTAATTTCTACTGAGAGAACAACCAAATTCTGGAACATCAAAAGCTATAATTAACTACTACAACGCTACAAGTTCTTACTCATGTAAAATAAATAACAAATTGAACATTTTATGAGGAAGTTAAATATAACTGCAACAACATAGCAACAATGTTTGGATGACAACAAATTTATACTAACAAGTGTGTACATGCAAAAATTTAGTAACATGGAACTAATAGCACTAAGGCCGTCCACTATGTATGCCAAAACTGGGGTAAAGAAAACTGTTGCTACATCTTGCACCGGTGCCCTGCACTGGCGAGCCGATGCAGCGGAAAAAATCAGGGACCCGGACTCCGGAGCACGTAGTTGCTCCGATGCCTAGTTCCTTCGTGCCATAAAGATTTAGTATTTTACTGCTTGGCTGCTTGGATGTGTGGACCAAAGTTGGCTGCACAAACTGATGAAGCGGTGCCAAATAATTTTCTAATGGCACCACTGATGATATGGCAACAATTTAAGATACTAGGTATAAACTGTGACACTGTCTTAGGATGCATTTGGTTGAAGGTGTGGTATGAATGGGTTGGGACCGGGACAGTGTCTGAATCACATCTAACAAATGATTTGTAACAACGAAAGAGGGTCTAACCTTCTATGCACATGCCAGAAACATCCTCCCAATGTCCACAGATTCAAACGCAACTAACTTCATGCATGGAGATTGATGGTTACAACGAGCACATAAATCTTCAGCCACCCCGCTCCATTCGTTGCCACTGATGGTCCTAGGGAGCTACAAAAGGAAGAAATGATTCAAGTCGACCGCCGGGTAAAAATCCTTCATTCCAAGCCATAGCTCGAGAGAGAGAAGAGAGGCATACCCAGGTGGTGAAAGAGTCATCACCGGAGGAGGAACTGCTGGAGAGGTCTTTGAAGAAGACCATGGCGACCCCAGCGGTAGGATGCGAGACGGTGAGAGCAAGGAATTGGCTATAGCTTAGGAAGGAAGGAAGGAAGGAAGGAGGAAACATGGGAAATGTGACTTGTAGTCGGGGAGAAAAGGTGGCGGGGAAGGGGGGAGGGGCGGGGGTAGATATTTTTGCGTGAGGCCAAAATTTTGGAAATGTGGGGGGAAACTTTGCGCGCAGTGCCACCGAACCATTCACTTTGAACGATTGTGTGCATTGCAAATGATTCTTCTGCTTTACGTGCATGAGATGAGTTTGATCATTCAAATTTTGGTGGAAATTCCCCGGGTACATCATTGCATAATTTAACATTGCTTGCTAATTTGGGCACAGAAAAGAGCTTACAGCAGACATACCACACTTACTGAATCGAGCAATTTTAGTAATTAAAAAGAGCCAGTTAACCTAAACATTGCTCAAACAAAAGACCACATTAAAAACAAAGCCTATGCATAATATTAACAAATCCACTGCCGCGCCGGCCTATGAATCGCCGGTGTGAGATGACACATCGATGACTTGTCCTGGCGACATGCCGCCGTTGGTGGACTCCGTGTCCCCCCTGCTGAAGTCGACCGCGTCCTTGTCCTCATCCTCGTCCTCGGCGCTGCCCTCAAGGTTGTAGTACTCGTAGTAGTGGCTGCGCCAGAGCTCGTGTTGGTACTCCACCGCCGATTCCTCGACGGACAAACTCTTCTCTACCTTGACCTCGTCCACACGCTACTCCTCCTCTCGGTGCTCCTCGATCTTTGCTGCCTCCTGCATCTCCAGCTCCCATTCGACGACCTCATGAGGAACGAGGTGTTGCATGGCCACCGCTGCCTTTTCGGGCGTGGGTCGCATGCTGGACTCCGAGGTGGCCTGGAATATCTTGGCGTGTGCATCCTTGATCTTGGCGCGGATGGCCTCGACCCGGGCCAGGGCGACATCGACGGCATGGATGGCAGCTCGAGAGCTCTCGGCGTTTGCAGCCGCCGTCGCAGTAGCAACTGCAGCCGTCTCGGGTGCTGCCGCTGTCCAGTCGGCTGCCGCAGACGCCCTCTCAGTGGAAGCGGCCGTGCTCAATGCGGATGCGGTAGCACTCTCGGCTTAGGTGGCCGCGCTCTCGACGTAGGCGGCGGCGCTCGGGGTGGGGAGATGCGGCCATCATACGGGCCTTCACGAAGAATTTCGACGATTTCATCTTTGCAAGAAGGGGGTGCGGGAATGGGGATCGGGGTTCATGGATTTGGGGGTTGCCGACACTGGAGCAGACGAGCCGGTGAAGCTTAAGGAGGAAGACTTAAATAGACCCAAAATTTTTCATCACAAACAGTTCCTAGAAAACAAATGTGTGTGATGTTGTAGATATTTTCTATTAGCTGTGAAAGGCGGATTTGGAGTAAAGTGGCAATGGATGGTGTTTTAAATGTATGAGAAATTTTGTAGTACGAATATAACTGTCATGTAAAATTTTGGAAAATTTCAGGGGTCATTTGACCTTTAAAGACATTTAAGTGATTTTCTAGCCATTTAATGACCGTAATTGAAATTTGAACTATATGCACATGCAACAGCTAACCATAACAGATTGAAAACTCATATTTTGTGTACTTGTGTGTGATTTAATTTCATGTGGAGTAAATTGGAAGGAATTTTCAAACATATTGGTCTAACGGCTATGACACAATTAAGCATGGAGTGACATGGCATTTTAATTCCAAAACATTAAAAAAATTATAGAAAACACATGAAACCTTGGTTGATGTAATGTCATGCCACCAAGATGACGTGGTAAAAAAATTGGCATGTTTGACAAAAGTTTGGACACACACCCGTCACAAACCGGAGCAACTCACTAGAAGGCTCGTGGTTCCTAGAGGGAACAATGCATGTTCGATGACGAATGGGAGATAGCTTCCTCTTATGGCCTTCAATTTTTTTCTACATCTAACGTGCACTACAACTGTAATGTGAAATTTTAGAAAATTCTAGGGGTCATTTGACCTTCTAAAGACATTTAAGTGATTTTCTAGCTATTTAATGACCGTAATTGAAATTTGAACTACATCTACATGCAACGGCTAACCATAATGGTTTGAAAAATCATATTTGTGTACTTGTGTGCGAATTAATTCCATGTGCAATAAATTATAAGGAATTTTCAAACATATTTGTCTCACGACATGGACACATGCATATGTATGCATGGAGTGACAAGGCATTTTGATTCCAAAAAATTTAAAATATATCAGAAACACATGAAACCTTGGTTGATGTAATGTCATGCCACCACGATGATGTGGTAAAAGATTGGCATGTTCGACGAAAGTTTGGACACACACCCCTCACAAACTGGAGAAACTCACTAGAAGGCTCGTGGTTCCGAGAGGGAACAATACATGTTTGATGACGAACGGGAGATAACTTCCTTTTACGGCCTTCAATTTTTTTCTATGTCTAACGAGCACTACTACAATTTTAATGTGAAATTTTGGAAAATTCTAGGGGTCATTTGACCTTTTAAAGATATTTAAGCGATTTTCTAGCCATTTAATGACCGTAATTCAAATTTGAACCACATCTACATGCAACGCCTAACCATAACGGTTTGAAAAATCATATTTGTGTACTTGTGTGCGAATTAATTCCATGTGCAGTAAATTAGAAGGAATTTTCAAACATATTTGTCTCACGACATGGACACATGCATGTGTATGCATGGAGTGACATGGCATTTTAATTCCAAAAAAATGATCAGGAAAACATGAAACCTTGCTTGACGTAATGTCATGCCACTAAGATGATGTGGTAAAAAAATGGCATGTTTGACGAAAGTTTGGACACACATCCCTCACAAACCGGAGCAACTCACTAGAAGGCTCGTGGTTGTGAGAGGGAACAATGCATGTTTGATAACGAATGGGAGATAGCTTCCTCTTGCGGCCTTCAATTTTTTTTCTATGTTTAACGTGCACTAGTACAACTGTAATGTGAAATTTTGGGAAATTCTAGGGGTCATTTGACATTTTAAACACATTTAAGTGATTTTATAGCCATTTAATGACCGTAATTCAAATTTGAACTACATCTACATGCAACGCCTAACCATAACGGTTTGAAAAATCATATTTATGTACTTGTGTGCGAGTTAATTCCATGTGCAGTAAATTAGAAGGAATTTTCAAACATGTTTGTCTCACGACATCGACACATGCATATGTATGCGTGGAGTGACATGGCATTTTAATTCCAAAAAATTAAAAAAATGATCAGAAAAACATGAAACCTTGCTTGATGTAATGTCATGCCACCAAGATGATGTGGTAAAAAAATTGGCATGTTTGACGAAAGTTTGGACACACACCCCTCACAAACCGGAGCAACTCACTAGAAGGCTCGTGGTTCCGAGTGGGAACAATGCATGTTTGATGACGAACGGGAGCTAGCTTCCTCTGACCGCCTTCAATTTTTTTCTATGTCTAACGTGCAGTACTACAACTGTAATTTGAAATTTTGGAAAATTCTAGGGGTCATTTGACGTTTTAAAGATATTTAAGTGATTTTCTAGCCATTTAATGACTGTAATTCAAATTTGAACTACATCTACATCTACATGCAATGCCTAACCATAACGGTTCGAAAAATCATATTGGTGTACTCGTGTGCGAGTTAATTCCATGTGCAGTAAATTAGAAGGAATTTCCAAACATATTGGTCTCATGACATGGATACATGCATACGTATGCATGGAGTTCCATGGAATTTTAATCCCAAAAAAATTAAAAAATGATCAGAAAAACATGAAACCTTGCTTGATGTAATGTCATGCCACCAAGATCATTTGGTAAAAAAAATTGGCATGTGTGACGAAAGTTTGGACACACACACCTCACAAACCGGAGCAACTCACTAGAAGGTCTGTGGTTCCGAGAGGGAACAATGCATGTTTGATGACGAATAGGAGATAGCTTCGTCTTACGGCCTTCAAAATTTATTCTATGTTTAACATGCACTACTACAACTGTCCTGTGAAAATTTGGAATATTCTAGTGGCCATTTGACCTTTTAAAGACATTTAAATGATTTTATAGCCATTTAATGACCATAATTCAAATTTGAAGCAACGCCTAACCATAACGGTTTGAAAAATCATATTTGTGTACTTCTGTGCGACTTAATTCCATGTGCAGTAAGTTAGATGGAATTTTCAAACATATTGGTCTCACGGTATGGGCACATGCATGGAGTGACATGACATTTTAATTCCAAAAAATTAAAAAATGATCAGAAAAAACATGAAACCTTGTTTGATTTAATGTCATGCCACCAAGATGACGTGGTAAAAAAATTGGCTTGTTTTACGAAAGATTGGACACACACCCCTCACAAACTGGAGCAACTTACTAGGAGGTTCATGGTTCCGAGGGGGAGCGATGCATGTTTGATGACGAACGAGAGATAGCTTCCTCTTACGAACTTCAATTTTTTTTCTATGTTTAACATGCACTAATACAACTATCATGTGAAAATTTGTAAAATTTCATGGGTCATTTAACCTTTTAAAGATATTTAAGTGATTTTCTAGCCATTTAATGACCGTAATTCAAATTTGAACTACGTCTACATGCAACACCTACCAAAACGGTTTGAAAAATCATATTTTATGTACTTGTATGTGAGTTAAAAAATCATCAGATGATGTAAATATCTGGTGTTGAAAAAGAAAATGTAAAGATTTGGCAAGGCAACCGACCCCCACATGATTGGCACTCTATCTCGTGGCTCCAGGTTTGGTACGTGAGTGGTGGGGATCATTAATTAGGCACGACTCTGTATTAGAAATTGTCAGCTATTATGTTCACATACGGATTTTGTTGGAGGAATCGCGTGTAATTCAAACTACAGTACTCGTAAATTCTGGCGACTGGTGTGTGTACTGTCCCCGTCGATCTAGATTCCGGCCGCCAATAAATACTACCTTGCTCACGTTGTCCCGCCTGCATTCTCATCTACATCCTCCCCTCGCTCGCCCTCTCTCTCTCTCTCAAATCTCTGCCATGGCGCCGCCGGTCTGCCCACGCGCTGACGAGGAGTTGCCGCCCCCTTCGAGGATGCTCACTCGAATAGCAGCAACGAGGACCCCTACACGCCGCCGGACGAGGTTGCATCGGACCCCTAACTTTGGATTGGTTTTGGGGCCAGTACAATCTTTGTGTGTGGAATTCGCTGCCGCCGGCTGAGAAAGCTAGGCAAGTGGCATTCATGAAGGAGATGGCAGAGGAAGAAGCCAGGAACCAGGCGGCGTGTGAAGCCTGTGATGCCGCTTGGAAAAAGGAGGCGGCAGAGCTTTGGGGGCGGGTGCATCATCGTGCCGAGGAGGTGTACAAAGACGGGTACTTCGCATGGAAGGTCATAGGCGCTGGGCGCCTTGTCGCTGCATGGAGGTGGGCCGATAAGCTCCAGCGTGCCACCAACGAGGAGCTCCTGTGGGCACCCAACGAAATGGCAAGATCATTCGCGCGCGTCCGCCAGCAAGAGGCAGATCGGTACGTCAAGCTCTGTGAGGCGGAGGAGGCAGAGTACTGCCTCCACACTGGGAAGAAGCCGCGTACCAGGGAGCTGCTAGCGAGGGGCTACTGGAATACTGGCCCCAGGAGGGATTATTAGTTTTAGTATTGTTCGTTTTCAATTTTATGCATTGGACCTAGTAGTTAAGTATCATGACGTATATGTGATGATATTATACATATATTCTGTGATGAACTAATGATCAATATATATATATTATGAATTCCATTTTCTATCTATTTTTGTATACTAATTTGAATCTAGTTGTTATCATCCACATATACAGAATGGAAAGCGTATGTACACACATTGAAACAGAACATATAAGAATGGAAAATAAAGTACACACATTGAAACAGAGGAATAAACAGAGCAATACTATGATTGTTCTGAATACATAGCTATCCACGTCGAAACGACTCAACAAAATAAAACGCTTCCATGATACCATGACTAGCAGCCCTTGCCTACGGTAGCTCTTGGCTCTGCCTGAACTCGTGCAGACGTTCGTCCAAGCGGTCGACATGCTCACGGTACATCTGGAGCGCGATCTCGTGCTCCAAGTTGGCTATTTCACCAAAGATCACTAGCTCAAGGATGCGATGCCCATGTTCCTCTACTGCGCCCAGGTGGACACCTGGGCCAAGGAGGCGGTAGAGCCTACAGACAAGCGTGTTGGCATCCAGTGGGCCGCGGACAAGGCGAACGACGCCACCCATGCGAATGGCGTGGCGTGCGTCTGGTGCAAGTATGGCGCGGGCGGCCTCTGGCGCAAGTACGGCGCTCAGGGCAGCTACCCACTCCTGGCGATGAATGTGGGTACTGATGGGACGTGTACCTAGCTGCAACACTGTGTCGACAGCAGTCAAGCGTCGATGGATCCGCTCTTGCTGTGCGGCGCGCCACGCCTCTCGCTCGCAGGTGCTCCAACGGTCTCGCCGTGCGGCGATCTGCAACCTATCATCGCGGACGTGCCTAGCTTGCTCTGCGGCACACCATCGATCATGTTGTGCGGTGAGCTGCAGCCTGTCGGCGCTGACATGCCTATCTTGATCCGCGGCGCTCAAGCGCCATGCGCCAAAGGTCTGCTCAACCCTGGCAATGACGCACGTTACTTCATAGTCCATCGCGTTGGCGGGGAGCACCT
This sequence comes from Triticum aestivum, assembly GCF_018294505.1. NCBI lineage: Eukaryota > Viridiplantae > Streptophyta > Magnoliopsida > Poales > Poaceae > Triticum > Triticum aestivum. The sequence continues at coordinate 261,240,493 of NC_057797.1, read as the reverse complement.
CGGCCTCCACGGGTCGTGGCGCCTGCTTGTTTTCCTTGTCGACGAGGTTGATGGCAGAGGTGGCGCTTTGGTAGGTTGGCATGCGTGGAATAGGTGGATGTGCTACAGGCTGCACTTGTCGCCTCCATGCATCATGCACCGCCTAGGTTTATGCGCAATATCGCTGGGTGACGGGAAACATGTGAGGAAATGGCGGGAAACGGTGGCGTGTTCATAAAACGCAATCAATTAATGGAAACTTAGCATAGAAGGAACATCGAGCTAGCACAAGAAGTAGATGATGATTAGATGAGCACGGACCACACTAGGGAACCCGTCGGTGATGAATTCTTCAATCGCAAACGGTTGAATACTAGCAAGCGTTTGCCCACAACACACACGGCTTATTCCATCAGAAATAGGTCGGATGGATCAACTGCATGCCACGTATCTCACATTGTCAAAAAGTAATGCGATAGACCTTCTTTAGAATGTGTTAAAAAAACAAGGACCTCAAGGTTAAATTAACTCATGGGATGGGTCGTATCAGTCATTTAATTTGACAAATACGACCCATCCTATCAGTTAATTTAACATCAACAAAACTTCCCATCCGGTCATCCATCTGATGGCTGCTCCATCCTGAGCACACTTAACTTGAGAGTTCTCTTACATGAGCTACTGGTGGAACAACTAGTCCTTGCGGATATAGGATGCCTCTCCGCATCCTTATGGCGTATCCGGATGACCGCCCATCCTCCAATGGCCAATAAATGTTGTGTAGATAGAGCATATCACATACATCTTATTAGCAGCAACCGTCTGTGTTATTATCGGTCTTCGCACGCATTTCTGATTACAGGCCTGTTTTCCGCGTATCACACACATGTTGTTATATTGAACCGTTTCTGTTCTCTTGTCTCAATGCAAACAGTTCATCCGAGTCAACCACATGACGTATATTGCTCACACCTTGATATGGCTGACCGTTTCTTTTGTGTTTCATAATCACAAAGAGTTCATCCGAGTGAACCGTATGTTGTATATCGCACACACCTTCATCTTGCTGCATGTTTCTTTTGTTCCTCCTCATCGCAAATAGTTAATTGAACTGAATCGTATGCCCCGCATTGCACACGCAACTAAAATATGAACCGTGTTTGATGCATCCTCCATTGCAAATGTTTTGCACCTCTTTTGACAGTTTTTACACCACCGTTTGCGACTATTGCATCGCACACATTTTCATCGAAGGGTCTCTGGTCGTAGTGTTGCGTTAGCAGCATCCTGCAGTAGTGAACTATGTCCTATGGTCACTGCATTGTCTTGCCAAATCAAAATAGAGACACGGTTCAAATCATATCAGTACAAGACAAAGCAGGACTGAAAGAATACAAAGCGTGGGAAACTACACGGCACAACAAGATTTTAGATGGGTACCATGGGTCTACATGTACAACAACACTATTGGCTCTGTTGTGATGCTAGTAATGTGCATGATATGAGAAGTCGACTATATATACAATTGAAATTGAAATCAACAGACCTATTGATAAGAGAAAACCTGTTAAAGAAACATGCGTGAACATACCTACTGTGCCATTGGAGTTTCGATTGGATCCTTCAATTTAAAAATAAGACTGTATGAGTAAATATAGTGATAGAAGAGCAAAGCAGTATGAACGATAGAAATGGAATCTTAAATTAGAACAATTGTTCTTCAGGTTTAAGCACTTGTTCTACATGAATAGAGTACAGTAAGACGCAAGAATATAGTACTTAAAAATAGAAAATGAGGTCATAGACCTTACCACATTCTTGGTTCTGGACCAGTACAGAACAAGGCGTTCCCAATCATCATCCAGTAAATGTCTCTTAGGAGAACGTAAGGGAATTTGATGAGTTTCTTTGCCAGTGAAGTACGTTTTCTTCAGGTAATTCTGATACTGCCACCAAGCATTCTTAAATATAGCAGAGGTATTAGAACAGGTTACCTCATCGTGAGTTTCCAAATCGGTCCTTCTCTATAGCGAAAATGGGAAAATTTCCTGTATTATAACCATCATGGAGGTGAAATGTATGGGACAAAGCAAGGTAATTGCCATGAATAATATTACTTACACATAACTCCTGGACAAACACCTGCAACTGGCATTTTCCTGCATCTACAGTATAATATTTTCAAGATGGGAAGATACGCACATAGGATTTAACAACATCAAATGCGATAGATGCTAAACTACGACTGGCTAGTTGTGCTTCCTCCACAGGAATAGGCGTACTAACTGGTGGAGCTGGGGTTCGCAGTGGTAGTACTAGCCCTTTGGGCACTCGAGCTGCCTTACTAACTACTCTTGTTTGGGAGCTCTATGGTGGAGATGGTGTTGTGTCAACAGGAACTGGGTTACTATCTACTGGGGTTGGGGTTAGATTGGGTGAAACTGGTTCTCTGTCCATCACAGTAGGGGTACAATCTGCGAGAGTATGGGTTATGTGTGGTAGGGGTGGTTCTCGTGCATGTACAACTGATACGTCTCCGTCGTATCTACTTTTGCAAACACTTTTTCCCTTGTTTTGGACACTAACTTGCATGATTTGAATGGAACTAACCTGGACTGACGCTGTTTTCAGCAGAATTGCCATGGTGTTTTTTTGTGCAGAAATAAAAGTTCTCGGAATGACCTAAAAATCAACGGAGAATTATTTTGTAATATATAAAAATACTGGAAGGAAGATCCATGTCAGGGGGCCTCCACCTGTCCACGAGGGTGGGGGCGCGCCCTACCCCCCTGGCGCGCCCTACCCCCCCTGGTGCGCCCCCCTACCTCATGGGCCCCCTGGCGCTCCACCGACCTCAACCCTAACTCCATATATTCACTTTCGGGGAGAAAAAACCAGAGAGAAGGATTCATCACATTTTACGATACTGAGCCGCCGCCAAGCCCTAAACTCTCTCGGGAGGGCTGATCTGGAGTCCGTTCGGGGCTCCGGAGAGGGGAATCTGTCGCCATCATCACCATCAACCTTCCTCCATCACCAATTTCATGATGCTCACCGCCGTGTGTGAGTAATTCCATCGTAGGCTTCCTAGACGGTGATGTCTTGGATGAGATTTATCATGTAATCGAGTTAGTTTTGTTAGGGTTGATCCCTAGTACCCACTATGTTCTGAGATTAATGTTGCTATGACTTTGCTATGCTTAATGCTTTTCACTAGGGCCCGAGTGCCATGATTTCAGATCTGAATCTATCATGTATTCATCAATATATGAGAGTTCTTGATCCTATCTTGAAAGTCTATAGTCACCTACTATGTGTTATGATCCGGCAACCCCGAAGTGACAATAGTCGGGACCACTCCCAGTGATGACCGTAGTATGAGGAGTTCATGTATTCACTATGTGTTAATGCTTTGGTCCGATACTGTATTAAAAGGAGGCCTTAATATCCCTTAGTTTCCAATAGGACCCCGCTACCACGGGAGAGTAGGACAAAAGATGTCATGCAAGTTCTTTCCATAAGCACGTATGACTATATTCGGAATACATGCCTACATTACATTGATGAACTAGAGCTAGTTCTGTGTCACCCTAGGTTATGACTGTTACATGATCGATTGCATCCGACATAATTCTCTATCACCAATCCATTGCCTACGAGTTTTCCATATATTGTTCTTCGCTTATTTACTTTTCCGCTGCTAATGTTACAATCGCTATAAAACACCAAAAACATAACTTTTGCTACCATTACCTTTTGCCACCATTACCACTACTAACATATTACTTTGCTACTAAATACCTTGCTGCAGATATTAAGTTTCCAGGTGTGGTTGAATTGACAACTCAGCTGCTAATACTTGAGAATATTCTTTGGTTCCCCTTGTGTCGAATCAATAAATTTGGGTTGAATACTCTACCCTCTAAAATTGTTGCGATCCCCTATACTTGTGGGTTATCAAGACTATTTTCTGGCGCCGTTGCCGGGGAGCATAACTCTATTCTTTGAGTCACTTGGGATTTATATCTGCTTATCATTACGAAGAACTTGAAAGATCCAAGAACCAAGATTTATCCCTCAACTACGAGGGGAGGTAAGGAACTGCCATCTAGCTCTGCACTTGATTCACCTTTTGTTCCGAGTAATCTTGTGACACCTATACCTGCTTCTGCTATTAATTCTGACACGTCGCATGTTATTGATGATGCCACTTCTGCTATGCATGATACTTTCTACGTCTTGAGCTTGCGTTCGTTTTCCCCGAAGAGGAAGGGATGATGCAGTAGAGTAGTGTAAGTATTTCCCTCAGTTTTTTAGAACCAAGGTATCAATCCAGTAGGAGCCCACGCTCAAGTCCCTCGTACCTGCACAAAGCGATAGCTACCCGCAACCAACGCGATTAGGGGTTGTCAAGCCCTTCACGGTCACTTACGAGAGTGAGATATGATTGATAGAATATTTTTGGTATTTTTGATATAAAGATGCAAAGTAAAAAGTAAAAGCAAAGTAAATAGCAAAACAATATAAAAGTGATGGAGATTGATATGATGAGAATAGACCCGGGGGCCATAGGTTTCACTAGTGGCTTCTCTCGAGAGCATAAGTTTTTTACGGTGGGTGAACAAATTACTGTTGAGCAAATGAAAGAATTGAGCATAGTTATGAGAATATCTAGGCATGATCATGTATATAGGCATCACGTCCGTGACAAGTAGATCGAAACGATTCTGCATCTACTACTATTACTCCACTCATCGACCACTATCCAGCATGGATCTAGAGTATTAAGTTAAAAACAGAGTAACGCTTTAAGCAAGATGACATGATGTAGAGAGATAAATTCATGCAATATGAAATAAACCCCATCTTGTTATCCTCGATGGCAACGATACAATACGTGTCTTGCTGCCCCTTCTATCACTGGGAAACAACACCGCAAGATCGAACCCAAAGCTAAGCACTTCTCCCATAGCAAGAACTACCTATCTAGTTGGCCAAACCAAACGGATAATTCGAAGAGACTTGCAAAGATAACCAATCATACATAAAAGAATTCAGAGAAGATTCAAATATTGTTCATAGATAGACTTGATCATAAACCCACAATTCATCGGTGTCAACAAACACACTGCAAAAGAAGAAGATTACATCGAATAGATCTCCACAAGAGAGGGGGAGAACATTGTATTGAGATCCAACAAGAGAGAAGAAGCCATCTAGCTACTAACTATGGACCCGAAGGTCTGAGGTAAACTACTCACACTTCATCGGAGAGGCTATGATGATGTAGAAGCCCTCCGTGATGACGGCCCTCTCCGGCGGAGCTCCGGAACAGGCCCCAAGATGGGATCTCGTGGATACAGAAAGTTGTGGCGGTGGAATTAGGCTCTTGCCACTCCTTGTTTCATGATCCATCAAAAGAATTCACCCAAAACTTGAAAACTTCACAACACAAAACTCAAAATAGAAAACTCGTGAGCTCAGTTAGCGAAAGAAAACAAAAGACCACTTCAAGGTACTGTAATGAACTCATTATTTATTTGTATTGGTGTTAAACCTACTGTATTCCAACTTATCTATGGATTATAAACTATTTTACTAGCCATAGATTCATCAAAATAAGCAAACAACACACGAAAAACAGAATCTGTCAAAAACAGAACAGTCTGTAGTAATCTGTAGCTAGCGCAAAATATGGAACTCCAAAAATTCTAAAATAAATGTCTGGACGTGAGGAATTTATCTATTAATCATCTGCAAAAATAATTAACTAAATAGCACTCTTCAAATAAAAATGAAAGCAGTTCTCGTGAGTGCTAAAGTTTCTGTTTTTTACAGCAAGTTCAACAAGACTTTCCCCAAGTCTTCCTAACGGTTCTACTTGGCACAAACACTAATTAAGCACAAAAAACACAACCAAAACAGAGGCTAGATAATTTATTTATTGAATAACAGGAAGGATAAATATTGGGTTGACTCCCAACAAGAGCTTTTCTTTAAAGCCTTATAGCTAGGAATTCATAATTTTAATGATGCTCACATGAAAGACAAGAATTGAAGCACAAACGGAGCATCATAAAGCATGTGACAAACACATCTAAGTCTAACATACTTCCTATGCATAGGCATCTTATAGGCAAATAAATTATCAAGGCAAGCAAAAACTAGCATATGCAAGGAAGAGGAAAGAAACAATAGCAATCTCAACATAACGAGAGGTAATTTAGTAACATGAAGATTTCTACAACCATATTTTCCTCTCTCATAGTAATTACATGTAGGATCATAAGCAAATTCAACAAAATAGCTGTCACAGACAATATTTTCAACATGATCCACATGCATGCAAAGTTGACACTCTTCCAAAATAGTGGGATTAACATTAACTAAAGTCATGACTTCTCCAAACCCACTTTTAATAAGATTGAACATTCTCCAAATATGTGGGATCTAAAGTTTACACTCTTCCAAATCCACTTTCAATAATATTGCAAACACTATTATCAATCTCATATTCATCATGGGGTTTAAATAAATTTTCAAGATCATAAGAAGAATCACCCCAATCATAATCATTGCAACAAGTAGTAGACATAGCAAAACTAGCATCCCCAAGCTTAGGGTTTTGCATCTTATTAGCACTATTGACATCAAGAGAATTTATAATAAAATCATTGTAATCATGTTTTTTATTCAAAGATCTATGATGAGTCACTTCATAAAGCACTTCATCACGATTTTCAGATTTATGGATTTCAGGGAAAAGCTTATAAAGATAATCTAGTGCATCCAAATCACTAGGAATTGGTTCATCATAATTGGATCCCTTCAAAAGATTGGCAAGCGGATGAGGATCCATAGATCTTAAGTTCTCTGTTTAGTAATAAATAAACAACTATTCCAACCATACGAGCAAACAAGAAACGAGCAAAAAGAGGCAAATAGAGAAAGAGAGGGAGGATAGAGAGAGAGGGCGAATAAAACGGCAAGGGTGAAGTGGGGGAGAGGAAAACGAGAGGCAAATGGCAACTAATTTAATGCGGGAGATAGGGATTGTGATGGGTACTTGGTATGTTGACTTTTTGCGTAGACTCCCCGGCAACGGCGCCAGAAATCCTTCTTGCTACGTCTTGAGCTTGCGTTGGTTTTCCCCGAAGAGGAAGGGATGATGCAACAGAGTAGCGTAAGTATTTCCCTCAGCTTTTGAGAACCAAGGTATCAATCCAGTAGGAGCCCACGCTCAAGTCCCTCGTACCTGCACAAAGCGATAACTACCCGCAACCAATGCGATTAGGGGTTGTCATGCCCTTCACGGTCACTTACGAGAGTGAGATCTGATAGATAGAATATTTTTGGTATTTTTGATATAAAGATGCAAAGTAAAAAAGTAGAAGCAAAGTAAATAGCAAAACAATATAAAAGTGATGGAGATTGATATGATGAGAATAGACCCGGGGGCCATAGGTTTCACTAGTGGCTTCTCTCGAGAGCATAAGTTTTTTACGGTGGGTGAACAAATTACTGTTGAGGAATTGACAGAATTGAGCATAGTTATGAGAATATCTAGGCATGATCATGTATATACGCATCACGTCCGTGACAAGTAGATCGAAATGATTCTGCATCTACTACTATTACTCCACTCATCGACCGCTATCCAGCATGCATCTAGAGTATTAAGTTAAAAATAGAGTAACGCTTTAAGCAAGATGACATGATGTAAAGAGATAAATTCATGCAATATGAAATAAACCCCATCTTGTTATCCTCGATGGCAACGATACAATACGTGTCTTGCTGCCCCTTCTGTCACTGGGAAAGAACACCGCAAGATCGAACCCAAAGCTAAGCACTTCTCCCATGGCAAGAACTACCTATCTAGTTGGCCAAACCAAACGGATAATTCGAAGAGACTTGCAAAGATAACCAATCATACATAAAAGAATTCAGAGAAGATTCAAATATTGTTCATAGATAGACTTGATCATAAACCCACAATTCATCGGTGTCAACAAACACACTGCAAAAGAAGAAGATTACATCGAATAGATCTCCACAAGAGAGGGGGAGAACATTGTATTGAGATCCAAAAAGAGAGAAGAAGCCATCTAGCTACTAACTATGGACCCGAAGGTCTGAGGTAAACTACTCACACTTCATCGGAGGGGCTATGATGATGTAGAAGCCCTCCGTGATGACGGCCCTCTCCGGCGGAGCTCCGAAACAGGCCCCAAGATGGGATCTCGTGGATACAGAAAGTTGTGGCGGTGGAATTAGGCTCTTGCCACTCCTTGTTCCATGATCCATCAAAAGAATTCACCCAAAACTTGAAAACTTCACAACACAAAACTCAAAATAGAAAACTCGTGAGCTCAGTTAGCGAAAGAAAACAAAAGACCACTTCAAGGTACTGTAATGAACTCATTATTTATTTGTATATGTGTTAAACCTACTGTATTCCAACTTATCTATGGATTATAAACTATTTTACTAGCCATAGATTCATCAAAATAAGCAAACAACACACGAAAAACAGAATCTGTCAAAAACAGAACAGTCTGTAGTAATCTGTAGCTAGCGCAAAATATGGAACTCCAAAAATTCTAAAATAAATTTCTGGACGTGAGGAATTTATCTATTAATCATCTGCAAAAATAATTAACTAAATAGCACTCTTCAAATAAAAATGAAAGCAGTTCTCGTGAGTGCTAAAGTTTCTGTTTTTTACAGCAAGTTCAACAAGACTTTCCCCAAGTCTTCCTAACGGTTCTACTTGGCACAAACACTAATTAAGCACAAAAAACACAACCAAAACAGAGGCTAGATAATTTATTTATTGAATAACAGGAAGTATAAATATTGGGTTGACTCCCAACAAGAGCTTTTCTTTAAAGCCTTATAGCTAGGAATTCATAATTTTAATGATTCTCACATGAAAGACAAGAATTGAAGCACAAACGGAGCATCATAAAGCATGTGACAAACACATCTAAGTCTAACATACTTCCTATGCATAGTCATCTTATAGGAAAATAAATTATCAAGGCAAGCAAAAACTAGCATATGCAAGGAAGAGGAAAGAAACAATAGCAATCTCAACATAACGAGAGGTAATTTAGTAACATGAAGATTTCTACAACCATATTTTACTCTCTCATAGTAATTACATGTAGGATCATAAGCAAATTCAACAAAATAGCTATCGCAAACAATATTTTCAACATGATCCACATGCATGCAAAGTTGACACTCTTCCAAAATAGTGGGATTAACATTAACTAAAGTCATGACTTCTCCAAACCCACTTTTAATAAGATTTTCATAAGATTGAACATTCTCCAAATATGTGGGATCTAAAGTTGACACTCTTCCAAATCCACTTTCAATAATATTGCAAACACTATTATCAATCTCATATTCATCATGGGGTTTAAATAAATTTTCAAGATCATAAGAAGAATCACCCCAATCATAATCATTGCAACAAGTAGTAGACATAGCAAAACTAGCATCCCCAAGCTTAGGGTTTTGCATCTTATTAGCACTATTGACATCAAGAGAATTTATAATAAAATCATTGTAATCATGTTTTTTATTCAAAGGTCTATCATGAGTCACTTCATAAAGCACTTCATCACGATTTTCAGATTTACAGATTTCAGGGAAAAGTTTATAAAGATAATCTAGTGCATCCAAATCACTAGGAATTGGTTCATCATAATTGGATCCCTTCAAAAGATTGGCAAGCGGATGAGGATCCATAGATCTTAAGTTCTCTGTTTAGTAATAAATAAACAACTATTCCAACCACACGAGCAAACAAGAAACAAGCAAAAAGAGGAAAATAGAGAAAGAGAGGGAGGATAGAGAGAGAGGGCGAATAAAACGGCAAGGGTGAAGTGGGGGAGAGGAAAACGAGAGGCAAATGGCAACTAATTTAATGCGGGAGATAGGGATTGTGATGGGTACTTGGTATGTTGACTTTTTGCGTAGACTCCCCGGCAACGGCGCCAGAAATCCTTCTTGCTACGTCTTGAGCTTGCGTTGGTTTTCCCCGAAGAGGAAGGGATGATGCAACAGAGTAGCGTAAGTATTTCCCTCAGCTTTTGAGAACCAAGGTATCAATCCAGTAGGAGCCCATGCTCAAGTCCCTCGTACCTGCACAAAGCGATAACTACCCGCAACCAATGCGATTAGGGGTTGTCATGCCCTTCACGGTCACTTACGAGAGTGAGATCTGATAGATAGAATATTTTTGGTATTTTTGATATAAAGATGCAAAGTAAAAAAGTAGAAGCAAAGTAAATAGCAAAACAATATAAAAGTGATGGAGATTGATATGATGAGAATAGACCCGGGGGCCATAGGTTTCACTAGTGGCTTCTCTCGAGAGCATAAGTTTTTTACGGTGGGTGAACAAATTACTGTTGAGGAATTGACAGAATTGAGCATAGTTATGAGAATATCTAGGCATGATCATGTATATACGCATCACGTCCGTGACAAGTAGATCGAAATGATTCTGCATCTACTACTATTACTCCACTCATCGACCGCTATCCAGCATGCATCTAGAGTATTAAGTTAAAAATAGAGTAACGCTTTAAGCAAGATGACATGATGTAAAGAGATAAATTCATGCAATATGAAATAAACCCCATCTTGTTATCCTCGATGGCAACAATACAATACGTGTCTTGCTGCCCCTTGTGTCACTGGAAAAGAACACCGCAAGATCGCACCCAAAGCTAAGCACTTCTCCCATGGCAAGAACTACCAATCTAGTTGGCCAAACCAAACAGATAATTCGAAGAGACTTGCAAAGATAACCAATCATACATAAAAGAATTCAGAGAAGATTCAAATATTGTTCATAGATGGACTTGATCATAAACCCACAATTCATCGGTCTCAACAAACACACCGCAAAAGAAGAAGATTACATCGAATAGATCTCCACAAGAGAGGGGGAGAACATTGTATTGAGATCCAAAAAGAGAGAAGAAGCCATCTAGCTACTAACTATGGACCCGAAGGTCTGAGGTAAACTACTCACACTTCATCGGAGGGGCTATGATGATGTAGAAGCCCTCCGTGATGACGGCCCTCTCCGGCGGAGCTCCGGAACAGGCCCCAAGATGGGATCTCGTGGATACAGTGATGACCGTAGTATGAGGAGTTCATGTATTCACTATGTGTTAATGCTTTGGTCCGATACTTTATTAAAAGGAGGCCTTAATATCCCTTAGTTTCCAATAGGACCCCGCTACCACGGGAGAGTAGGACAAAAGATGTCATGCAAGTTCTTTCCATAAGCACGTATGACTATATTCGGAATACATGCCTACATTACATTGATGAACTGGAGCTAGTTCTGTGTCACCCTAGGTTATGACTGTTACATGATCGACCGCATCTGGCATAATTCTCTATCACTGATCCATTGCCTACGAGCTTTCAATATATCGTTCTTCGCTTATTTACTTTTCCGTTGCTACTGTTACAATCACTATAAAACACCAAAAATATTACTTTTGCTACCATTACCTTTTGCCACCATTACC